>NW_028141239.1:0-144540 GCF_030444845.1 Prenolepis imparis
TAACCTAACCTAACCTAACCTAACCTAACCTAACCTAACCTAACCTAACCTAACCTAACCTAACCTAACCTAACCTAACCTAACGCTAACCTAACCTAACCTAACCTAACCTAACCTAACCTAACCTAACCTAACCTAACCTAACCTAACCTAACCTAACCTAACCTAACCTAACCTAACCTAACCTAACCTAACCTAACCTAACCTAACCTAACCTAACCTAACCTAACCTAACCTAACCTAACCTAACCTAACCTAACCTAACCTAACCTAACCTAACCTAACCTAACCTAACCTAACCTAACCTAACCTAACCTAACCTAACCTAACCTAACCTAACCTAACCTAACCTAACCTAACCTAACCTAACCTAACCTAACCTAACCTAACCTAACCTAACCTAACCTAACCTAACCTAACCTAACCTAACCTAACCTAACCTAACCTAACCTAACCTAACCTAACCTAACCTAACCTAACCTAACCTAACCTAACCTAACCTAACCTAACCTAACCTAACCTAACCTAACCTAACCTAACCTAACCTAACCTAACCTAACCTAACCTAACCTAACCTAACCTAACCTAACCTAACCTAACCTAACCTAACCTAACCTAACCTAACCTAACCTAACCTAACCTAACCTAACCTAACCTAACCTAACCTAACCTAACCTAACCTAACCTAACCTAACCTAACCTAACCTAACCTAACCTAACCTAACCTAACCTAACCTAACCTAACCTAACCTAACCTAACCTAACCTAACCTAACCTAACCTAACCTAACCTAACCTAACCTAACCTAACCTAACCTAACCTAACCTAACCTAACCTAACCTAACCTAACCTAACCTAACCTAACCTAACCTAACCTAACCTAACCTAACCTAACCTAACCTAACCTAACCTAACCTAACCTAACCTAACCTAACCTAACCTAACCTAACCTAACCTAACCTAACCTAACCTAACCTAACCTAACCTAACCTAACCTAACCTAACCTAACCTAACCTAACCTAACCTAACCTAACCTAACCTAACCTAACCTAACCTAACCTAACCTAACCTAACCTAACCTAACCTAACCTAACCTAACCTAACCTAACCTAACCTAACCTAACCTAACCTAACCTAACCTAACCTAACCTAACCTAACCTAACCTAACCTAACCTAACCTAACCTAACCTAACCTAACCTAACCTAACCTAACCTAACCTAACCTAACCTAACCTAACCTAACCTAACCTAACCTAACCTAACCTAACCTAACCTAACCTAACCTAACCTAACCTAACCTAACCTAACCTAACCTAACCTAACCTAACCTAACCTAACCTAACCTAACCTAACCTAACCTAACCTAACCTAACCTAACCTAACCTAACCTAACCTAACCTAACCTAACCTAACCTAACCTAACCTAACCTAACCTAACCTAACCTAACCTAACCTAACCTAACCTAACCTAACCTAACCTAACCTAACCTAACCTAACCTAACCTAACCTAACCTAACCTAACCTAACCTAACCTAACCTAACCTAACCTAACCTAACCTAACCTAACCTAACCTAACCTAACCTAACCTAACCTAACCTAACCTAACCTAACCTAACCTAACCTAACCTAACCTAACCTAACCTAACCTAACCTAACCTAACCTAACCTAACCTAACCTAACCTAACCTAACCTAACCTAACCTAACCTAACCTAACCTAACCTAACCTAACCTAACCTAACCTAACCTAACCTAACCTAACCTAACCTAACCTAACCTAACCTAACCTAACCTAACCTAACCTAACCTAACCTAACCTAACCTAACCTAACCTAACCTAACCTAACCTAACCTAACCTAACCTAACCTAACCTAACCTAACCTAACCTAACCTAACCTAACCTAACCTAACCTAACCTAACCTAACCTAACCTAACCTAACCTAACCTAACCTAACCTAACCTAACCTAACCTAACCTAACCTAACCTAACCTAACCTAACCTAACCTAACCTAACCTAACCTAACCTAACCTAACCTAACCTAACCTAACCTAACCTAACCTAACCTAACCTAACCTAACCTAACCTAACCTAACCTAACCTAACCTAACCTAACCTAACCTAACCTAACCTAACCTAACCTAACCTAACCTAACCTAACCTAACCTAACCTAACCTAACCTAACCTAACCTAACCTAACCTAACCTAACCTAACCTAACCTAACCTAACCTAACCTAACCTAACCTAACCTAACCTAACCTAACCTAACCTAACCTAACCTAACCTAACCTAACCTAACCTAACCTAACCTAACCTAACCTAACCTAACCTAACCTAACCTAACCTAACCTAACCTAACCTAACCTAACCTAACCTAACCTAACCTAACCTAACCTAACCTAACCTAACCTAACCTAACCTAACCTAACCTAACCTAACCTAACCTAACCTAACCTAACCTAACCTAACCTAACCTAACCTAACCTAACCTAACCTAACCTAACCTAACCTAACCTAACCTAACCTAACCTAACCTAACCTAACCTAACCTAACCTAACCTAACCTAACCTAACCTAACCTAACCTAACCTAACCTAACCTAACCTAACCTAACCTAACCTAACCTAACCTAACCTAACCTAACCTAACCTAACCTAACCTAACCTAACCTAACCTAACCTAACCTAACCTAACCTAACCTAACCTAACCTAACCTAACCTAACCTAACCTAACCTAACCTAACCTAACCTAACCTAACCTAACCTAACCTAACCTAACCTAACCTAACCTAACCTAACCTAACCTAACCTAACCTAACCTAACCTAACCTAACCTAACCTAACCTAACCTAACCTAACCTAACCTAACCTAACCTAACCTAACCTAACCTAACCTAACCTAACCTAACCTAACCTAACCTAACCTAACCTAACCTAACCTAACCTAACCTAACCTAACCTAACCTAACCTAACCTAACCTAACCTAACCTAACCTAACCTAACCTAACCTAACCTAACCTAACCTAACCTAACCTAACCTAACCTAACCTAACCTAACCTAACCTAACCTAACCTAACCTAACCTAACCTAACCTAACCTAACCTAACCTAACCTAACCTAACCTAACCTAACCTAACCTAACCTAACCTAACCTAACCTAACCTAACCTAACCTAACCTAACCTAACCTAACCTAACCTAACCTAACCTAACCTAACCTAACCTAACCTAACCTAACCTAACCTAACCTAACCTAACCTAACCTAACCTAACCTAACCTAACCTAACCTAACCTAACCTAACCTAACCTAACCTAACCTAACCTAACCTAACCTAACCTAACCTAACCTAACCTAACCTAACCTAACCTAACCTAACCTAACCTAACCTAACCTAACCTAACCTAACCTAACCTAACCTAACCTAACCTAACCTAACCTAACCTAACCTAACCTAACCTAACCTAACCTAACCTAACCTAACCTAACCTAACCTAACCTAACCTAACCTAACCTAACCTAACCTAACCTAACCTAACCTAACCTAACCTAACCTAACCTAACCTAACCTAACCTAACCTAACCTAACCTAACCTAACCTAACCTAACCTAACCTAACCTAACCTAACCTAACCTAACCTAACCTAACCTAACCTAACCTAACCTAACCTAACCTAACCTAACCTAACCTAACCTAACCTAACCTAACCTAACCTAACCTAACCTAACCTAACCTAACCTAACCTAACCTAACCTAACCTAACCTAACCTAACCTAACCTAACCTAACCTAACCTAACCTAACCTAACCTAACCTAACCTAACCTAACCTAACCTAACCTAACCTAACCTAACCTAACCTAACCTAACCTAACCTAACCTAACCTAACCTAACCTAACCTAACCTAACCTAACCTAACCTAACCTAACCTAACCTAACCTAACCTAACCTAACCTAACCTAACCTAACCTAACCTAACCTAACCTAACCTAACCTAACCTAACCTAACCTAACCTAACCTAACCTAACCTAACCTAACCTAACCTAACCTAACCTAACCTAACCTAACCTAACCTAACCTAACCTAACCTAACCTAACCTAACCTAACCTAACCTAACCTAACCTAACCTAACCTAACCTAACCTAACCTAACCTAACCTAACCTAACCTAACCTAACCTAACCTAACCTAACCTAACCTAACCTAACCTAACCTAACCTAACCTAACCTAACCTAACCTAACCTAACCTAACCTAACCTAACCTAACCTAACCTAACCTAACCTAACCTAACCTAACCTAACCTAACCTAACCTAACCTAACCTAACCTAACCTAACCTAACCTAACCTAACCTAACCTAACCTAACCTAACCTAACCTAACCTAACCTAACCTAACCTAACCTAACCTAACCTAACCTAACCTAACCTAACCTAACCTAACCTAACCTAACCTAACCTAACCTAACCTAACCTAACCTAACCTAACCTAACCTAACCTAACCTAACCTAACCTAACCTAACCTAACCTAACCTAACCTAACCTAACCTAACCTAACCTAACCTAACCTAACCTAACCTAACCTAACCTAACCTAACCTAACCTAACCTAACCTAACCTAACCTAACCTAACCTAACCTAACCTAACCTAACCTAACCTAACCTAACCTAACCTAACCTAACCTAACCTAACCTAACCTAACCTAACCTAACCTAACCTAACCTAACCTAACCTAACCTAACCTAACCTAACCTAACCTAACCTAACCTAACCTAACCTAACCTAACCTAACCTAACCTAACCTAACCTAACCTAACCTAACCTAACCTAACCTAACCTAACCTAACCTAACCTAACCTAACCTAACCTAACCTAACCTAACCTAACCTAACCTAACCTAACCTAACCTAACCTAACCTAACCTAACCTAACCTAACCTAACCTAACCTAACCTAACCTAACCTAACCTAACCTAACCTAACCTAACCTAACCTAACCTAACCTAACCTAACCTAACCTAACCTAACCTAACCTAACCTAACCTAACCTAACCTAACCTAACCTAACCTAACCTAACCTAACCTAACCTAACCTAACCTAACCTAACCTAACCTAACCTAACCTAACCTAACCTAACCTAACCTAACCTAACCTAACCTAACCTAACCTAACCTAACCTAACCTAACCTAACCTAACCTAACCTAACCTAACCTAACCTAACCTAACCTAACCTAACCTAACCTAACCTAACCTAACCTAACCTAACCTAACCTAACCTAACCTAACCTAACCTAACCTAACCTAACCTAACCTAACCTAACCTAACCTAACCTAACCTAACCTAACCTAACCTAACCTAACCTAACCTAACCTAACCTAACCTAACCTAACCTAACCTAACCTAACCTAACCTAACCTAACCTAACCTAACCTAACCTAACCTAACCTAACCTAACCTAACCTAACCTAACCTAACCTAACCTAACCTAACCTAACCTAACCTAACCTAACCTAACCTAACCTAACCTAACCTAACCTAACCTAACCTAACCTAACCTAACCTAACCTAACCTAACCTAACCTAACCTAACCTAACCTAACCTAACCTAACCTAACCTAACCTAACCTAACCTAACCTAACCTAACCTAACCTAACCTAACCTAACCTAACCTAACCTAACCTAACCTAACCTAACCTAACCTAACCTAACCTAACCTAACCTAACCTAACCTAACCTAACCTAACCTAACCTAACCTAACCTAACCTAACCTAACCTAACCTAACCTAACCTAACCTAACCTAACCTAACCTAACCTAACCTAACCTAACCTAACCTAACCTAACCTAACCTAACCTAACCTAACCTAACCTAACCTAACCTAACCTAACCTAACCTAACCTAACCTAACCTAACCTAACCTAACCTAACCTAACCTAACCTAACCTAACCTAACCTAACCTAACCTAACCTAACCTAACCTAACCTAACCTAACCTAACCTAACCTAACCTAACCTAACCTAACCTAACCTAACCTAACCTAACCTAACCTAACCTAACCTAACCTAACCTAACCTAACCTAACCTAACCTAACCTAACCTAACCTAACCTAACCTAACCTAACCTAACCTAACCTAACCTAACCTAACCTAACCTAACCTAACCTAACCTAACCTAACCTAACCTAACCTAACCTAACCTAACCTAACCTAACCTAACCTAACCTAACCTAACCTAACCTAACCTAACCTAACCTAACCTAACCTAACCTAACCTAACCTAACCTAACCTAACCTAACCTAACCTAACCTAACCTAACCTAACCTAACCTAACCTAACCTAACCTAACCTAACCTAACCTAACCTAACCTAACCTAACCTAACCTAACCTAACCTAACCTAACCTAACCTAACCTAACCTAACCTAACCTAACCTAACCTAACCTAACCTAACCTAACCTAACCTAACCTAACCTAACCTAACCTAACCTAACCTAACCTAACCTAACCTAACCTAACCTAACCTAACCTAACCTAACCTAACCTAACCTAACCTAACCTAACCTAACCTAACCTAACCTAACCTAACCTAACCTAACCTAACCTAACCTAACCTAACCTAACCTAACCTAACCTAACCTAACCTAACCTAACCTAACCTAACCTAACCTAACCTAACCTAACCTAACCTAACCTAACCTAACCTAACCTAACCTAACCTAACCTAACCTAACCTAACCTAACCTAACCTAACCTAACCTAACCTAACCTAACCTAACCTAACCTAACCTAACCTAACCTAACCTAACCTAACCTAACCTAACCTAACCTAACCTAACCTAACCTAACCTAACCTAACCTAACCTAACCTAACCTAACCTAACCTAACCTAACCTAACCTAACCTAACCTAACCTAACCTAACCTAACCTAACCTAACCTAACCTAACCTAACCTAACCTAACCTAACCTAACCTAACCTAACCTAACCTAACCTAACCTAACCTAACCTAACCTAACCTAACCTAACCTAACCTAACCTAACCTAACCTAACCTAACCTAACCTAACCTAACCTAACCTAACCTAACCTAACCTAACCTAACCTAACCTAACCTAACCTAACCTAACCTAACCTAACCTAACCTAACCTAACCTAACCTAACCTAACCTAACCTAACCTAACCTAACCTAACCTAACCTAACCTAACCTAACCTAACCTAACCTAACCTAACCTAACCTAACCTAACCTAACCTAACCTAACCTAACCTAACCTAACCTAACCTAACCTAACCTAACCTAACCTAACCTAACCTAACCTAACCTAACCTAACCTAACCTAACCTAACCTAACCTAACCTAACCTAACCTAACCTAACCTAACCTAACCTAACCTAACCTAACCTAACCTAACCTAACCTAACCTAACCTAACCTAACCTAACCTAACCTAACCTAACCTAACCTAACCTAACCTAACCTAACCTAACCTAACCTAACCTAACCTAACCTAACCTAACCTAACCTAACCTAACCTAACCTAACCTAACCTAACCTAACCTAACCTAACCTAACCTAACCTAACCTAACCTAACCTAACCTAACCTAACCTAACCTAACCTAACCTAACCTAACCTAACCTAACCTAACCTAACCTAACCTAACCTAACCTAACCTAACCTAACCTAACCTAACCTAACCTAACCTAACCTAACCTAACCTAACCTAACCTAACCTAACCTAACCTAACCTAACCTAACCTAACCTAACCTAACCTAACCTAACCTAACCTAACCTAACCTAACCTAACCTAACCTAACCTAACCTAACCTAACCTAACCTAACCTAACCTAACCTAACCTAACCTAACCTAACCTAACCTAACCTAACCTAACCTAACCTAACCTAACCTAACCTAACCTAACCTAACCTAACCTAACCTAACCTAACCTAACCTAACCTAACCTAACCTAACCTAACCTAACCTAACCTAACCTAACCTAACCTAACCTAACCTAACCTAACCTAACCTAACCTAACCTAACCTAACCTAACCTAACCTAACCTAACCTAACCTAACCTAACCTAACCTAACCTAACCTAACCTAACCTAACCTAACCTAACCTAACCTAACCTAACCTAACCTAACCTAACCTAACCTAACCTAACCTAACCTAACCTAACCTAACCTAACCTAACCTAACCTAACCTAACCTAACCTAACCTAACCTAACCTAACCTAACCTAACCTAACCTAACCTAACCTAACCTAACCTAACCTAACCTAACCTAACCTAACCTAACCTAACCTAACCTAACCTAACCTAACCTAACCTAACCTAACCTAACCTAACCTAACCTAACCTAACCTAACCTAACCTAACCTAACCTAACCTAACCTAACCTAACCTAACCTAACCTAACCTAACCTAACCTAACCTAACCTAACCTAACCTAACCTAACCTAACCTAACCTAACCTAACCTAACCTAACCTAACCTAACCTAACCTAACCTAACCTAACCTAACCTAACCTAACCTAACCTAACCTAACCTAACCTAACCTAACCTAACCTAACCTAACCTAACCTAACCTAACCTAACCTAACCTAACCTAACCTAACCTAACCTAACCTAACCTAACCTAACCTAACCTAACCTAACCTAACCTAACCTAACCTAACCTAACCTAACCTAACCTAACCTAACCTAACCTAACCTAACCTAACCTAACCTAACCTAACCTAACCTAACCTAACCTAACCTAACCTAACCTAACCTAACCTAACCTAACCTAACCTAACCTAACCTAACCTAACCTAACCTAACCTAACCTAACCTAACCTAACCTAACCTAACCTAACCTAACCTAACCTTTTTTTTTTTTTTTTTTTTTTTTTTTTTAACGTCTGGAAAATGCGCAACCGCATACCCACCCGCCTCGGGGGAGGCAAGGTGGGTTATGTGGGGCTGGGGGTATAAACGACCCCCGACCCACTAAAAACCAGACGGCGACACTCGGCCTTGCGAGATGTTCTCGGGAACCGCTAGAGGCATTACGTCCGAGAGCATCTCAGGCTGCGCGTTGACTCGCGCCCTACTCGCGAGGAGGGAGACGTTTGTCTCACTCCTCATGAGGAGAGGTGGGTGTCGCGCCACGCTCTCCTCCTCACGGGGGACTACGTGCAATGACCCACAAGTCCCCCGACTTGTGGATCTGCAGTCCCCGTAAATCCCACTTGTCTGTGGGATTTACTCCATCCTCCGAACTGAGGATGGTGGTCTACGAGGCCGACTAAGTGTCGGTCTCCATCGCTACCGCCTCCTCCCTAACACTGGCCAGTTTCTGCTGGCCAGAGGATGATGCTGCTGATGGCCCGGCAGGGACTCGCTTCGCCGCGAGTGTACCGGGCTTTTTCGCCTTCCTCGACGCTTGCTTTGAGGGAGCGGCCGTGGCCAATCTCTCCGCAAGCGGCACATCCTCCATCCGCCTCGCGGGTGGTTTGGGTTTGCACCCTCTGCCACCCAGTCGGTGCGCGGCTGGCAAACCCAGATCGGCGCAAGCCAGGCATTTGGGTTGCGCCGTGCACCCCTTGGCACTGTGGCCCAGCTCCCCGCACCGGTAACAGGCGGTGCTGCGGTCCACTGCCGCTTTGCACCGGGCTCGGACGTGACCGTGTCCGAGGCACCGGAAACAAAAAACGGGTCGAGCCTTCAGAGTCTCCACCTTGACTCTGCTCCACCCGATTTGCAGCTTTTCTGCTCTGGCCAATTTGCTGGCCACCGAGACCGGGCAGCAGACCCAGGCTGAGCCTGGGCCAATGTCCGAGCTGCGCCGGATCTCACCCACTCTAACGAGCTCCTCCAGGCATCCCGTCGCCGCAGCGATCGCCAGGGAGACGTCTTTGGAGGTGGTGGCCACGTCGAGGCCCCGGACCCTCAACTCCGCGGTCTTTTGGGGCTGCGTGACCCTCACCTCCTCCTTCTCCTTAAACAAGTCCTTCATCCGCTCGGCCAGCTGCCGAGCTTTGGATAGGCGGTCTTTCCCAGGAATCTCTATTACGAGACCCCCCATCATTGATGGCCTGAGCCTTGACCCTGCAATGCCAAGGTCTTGGAGGGAGATCTTCTCCCTCGCCTCGCCCATCACCCGGGCGTAGGTCAGGTCACTGCCCTCCTTTCCCGCAATCGTGACCGTTACGGCCGCGGTTGCGGGAGCTCGTGGACCCTTCTTCTTTTTTCTTTTTGCAGTCTTGCGGCGCTTCCTGTCAGGCTTCGCCGCTTGACCTGCACCCGCCTGCTCTCCGGCTAGCGGAGCCGCAGGCCCCTTGGAAGCCCGCGGTAGGCGCTTATCGTCGCCCGCGGACTTCCTCCCCACAACCTTCGACCATAGTTCGTTCGTGTTTCCCCCCGAGCCATTACAGTCCTTCACCACCGAAGATCCCCCCCCCTTCACAGAAGATGACGGACCCCCAGCAACGTTACCCCCCCGCAGAACCCCGGTAGATGGAGGTTTATTCCTCCCCCGGAGTTCTAGCTGACCACGCAGCTCCCTATTCTCGTCCCGACATTTTTGCATTGCCGAGATGGAGGAGTCCAGGACTTCCGCCATCTCGGCCCGCGTGTTGTCGACTTCCTGCTTTAACTCTGTGATCCTGCACAGAAGAGCCTCAACCTCTTGTGGGCTAAGCCCACTAGAGGCCGCGTTGTCCTCCACTACGGTTGGGCAGGGGGAGGTCCCCCTGTCCACTGTTCTCAGAGCAGAGCTTGGTGCCGGAATGTTCGGGCACCACTCCGAGTCCCGTGCAGGCGGGTCGGAGTCCTCCTCCTTCTCCATGTCGACGTCCCTGTTTCTGAGCTTGCGCTTCAGAGCAGGGGGTCGACGCGACGGAGAGACGGATGCCCTCGCAGTGGCCAGCTCTGCTTTGGCTGCCGCGAGCGACCTCTTGAGATCATCGATCTCGGCGTCCGCCTTCTCCTTACCACTCTTGAGCGTCTGGGCGTAAACTTTCAGGGCGCTGAGTTCCTGCGAAGGAACTGGTTCCTCCGAGGCGCTGCGCGCTCTCTCCATCAGGACGCTCAGGGCTACAGTGACCTCCCGCGCCGCTCTCCTTAGCGCCGTGCTAAGGGTCGACTGCAGCCCCTTCGATACATCGGAGGTCTTGTCGACAGCCATAAGGTGCCGACAGGCCTTCGCGTAGATCTCCGATGTTTTCTGCGCTTGAAACGCAGCCATCAGTTCCTCCTCCGTGGGAAGGCTGTCCCTGCCCCTGGTACGTTTAGGCGGAGCATTTACGTCCAAGACGTATAAAGCCTCTTTTAGGCGCACCTCCTTCTCTAAGATGGCGAGACGATCGGCACGGGCCGCCGTCATGCCGGTATATTCTTGAGTGGTTGGAGGCCGACCTCGGCCTCTCTCCACTGCCTCCGTTGCCTTCCTCTGATCTTCGAGGACCTCCTCCACGTCCACGTCCATTACCTCCTCCTCGTCCGAGGACGAGGAGAAGGAGGAAGAATGCTCCCACTGTGGGTCCGGGGAGACATGAGCCTGCCTCGTCGCCACAGTGGTCGTCTGTCTCCCGCTCTCCCTTTTGGTTAAGGGAGCGGTGCTTGCGGAGATCTTTCCGCCTCGGTCCACTCTTGTAAGCCGTACGGTTGGCTGAGAGGTGCCAGCCTTAGGACTAGCCTTAGACTTAGGCTTCCCCCGCACTTGTACGGCCTTAAGCCCACCCTTGGTGAAGCGGATAGCCAATTCACCACGGGAGCTCGCTTCCAACTCCCGTGGAGGCCCGACGTACGATGACGATGAGGAGGCTGCCGGGACAATACAGCCCCTCCCACCGGCCGCTGCGGTATCCGATCCCGCTGCGACAGTAATGATCGTCTCGTTCTTAGTGTCCATCATGAGTAGTGTAAGAAGTTGGCTTTATTCTCTGGGGATCCCACCCATAGGACGGTTGGGTACCAACCCTATAGAGCCCGTCCTGCCCTCATTCATTCATCCACACACACACACACACCGCCTTTCCAAGCATGGAAAGGCCTTGTACCAAGTAAACTTGGTACTGGTCGCTCTTAGCACCCAGTACGACAGTGTACTGGGTGAGCTCTCCCACCACGACAAGGTGGCGACCGACGGGAGAGAACCTAACCTAACCTAACCTAACCTAACCTAACCTAACCTAACCTAACCTAACCTAACCTAACCTAACCTAACCTAACCTAACCTAACCTAACCTAACCTAACCTTTTTTTTTTTTTTTTTTAACGTCTGGAAAATGCGCAACCGCATACCCACCCGCCTCGGGGGAGGCAAGGTGGGTTATGTGGGGCTGGGGGTGTAAGCGACCCCCGACCCACTAAAAACCAGACGGCGACACTCGGCCTTGCGAGATGTTCTCGGGAACCGCTAGAGGCATTACGTCCGAGAGCATCTCAGGCTGCGCGTTGACTCGCGCCCTACTCGCGAGGAGGGAGACGTTTGTCTCACTCCTCATGAGGAGAGGTGGGTGTCGCGCCACGCTCTCCTCCTCACGGGGGACTACGTGCAATGACCCACAAGTCCCCCGACTTGTGGATCTGCAGTCCCCGTAAATCCCACTTGTCTGTGGGATTTACTCCATCCTCCGAACTGAGGATGGTGGTCTACGAGGCCGACTAAGTGTCGGTCTCCATCGCTACCGCCTCCTCCCTAACACTGGCCAGTTTCTGCTGGCCAGAGGATGATGCTGCTGATGGCCCGGCAGGGACTCGCTTCGCCGCGAGTGTACCGGGCTTTTTCGCCTTCCTCGACGCTTGCTTTGAGGGAGCGGCCGTGGCCAATCTCTCCGCAAGCGGCACATCCTCCATCCGCCTCGCGGGTGGTTTGGGTTTGCACCCTCTGCCACCCAGTCGGTGCGCGGCTGACAAACCCAGATCGGCGCAAGCCAGGCATTTGGGTTGCGCCGTGCACCCCTTGGCACTGTGGCCCAGCTCCCCGCACCGGTAACAGGCGGTGCTGCGGTCCACTGCCGCTTTGCACCGGGCTCGGACGTGACCGTGTCCGAGGCACCGGAAACAAAAAACGGGTCGAGCCTTCAGAGTCTCCACCTTGACTCTGCTCCACCCGATTTGCAGCTTTTCTGCTCTGGCCAATTTGCTGGCCACCGAGACCGGGCAGCAGACCCAGGCTGAGCCTGGGCCAATGTCCGAGCTGCGCCGGATCTCACCCACTCTAACGAGCTCCTCCAGGCATCCCGTCGCCGCAGCGATCGCCAGGGAGACGTCTTTGGAGGTGGTGGCCACGTCGAGGCCCCGGACCCTCAACTCCGCGGTCTTTTGGGGCTGCGTGACCCTCACCTCCTCCTTCTCCTTAAACAAGTCCTTCATCCGCTCGGCCAGCTGCCGAGCTTTGGATAGGCGGTCTTTCCCAGGAATCTCTATTACGAGACCCCCCATCATTGATGGCCTGAGCCTTGACCCTGCAATGCCAAGGTCTTGGAGGGAGATCTTCTCCCTCGCCTCGCCCATCACCCGGGCGTAGGTCAGGTCACTGTCCTCCTTTCCCGCAATCGTGACCGTTACGGCCGCGGTTGCGGGAGCTCGTGGACCCTTCTTCTTTTTTCTTCTTGCGGTCTTGCGGCGCTTCCTGTCAGGCTTCGCCGCTTGACCTGCACCCGCCTGCTCTCCGGCTAGCGGAGCCGCAGGCCCCTTGGAAGCCCGCGGTAGGCGCTTATCGGCGCCCGCGGACTTCCTCCCCACAACCTTCGACCATAGTTCGTTCGTGTTTCCCCCCGAGCCATTACAGTCCTTCACCACCGAAGATCCCCCCCCCTTCACAGAAGATGACGGACCCCCAGCAACGTTACCCCCCCGCAGAACCCCGGTAGATGGAGGTTTATTCCTCCCCCGGAGTTCTAGCTGACCACGCAGCTCCCTATTCTCGTCCCGACATTTTTGCATTGCCGAGATGGAGGAGTCCAGGACTTCCGCCATCTCGGCCCGCGTGTTGTCGACTTCCTGCTTTAACTCTGTGATCCTGCACAGAAGAGCCTCAACCTCTTGTGGGCTAAGCCCACTAGAGGCCGCGTTGTCCTCCACTACGGTTGGGCAGGGGGAGGTCCCCCTGTCCACTGTTCTCAGAGCAGAGCTTGGTGCCGGGATGTTCGGGCACCACTCCGAGTCCCGTGCAGGCGGGTCGGACTCCTCCTCCTTCTCCATGTCGACGTCCCTGTTTCTGAGCTTGCGCTTCAGAGCAGGGGGCCGGCGCGACGGAGAGACGGATGCCCTCGCAGTGGCCAGCTCTGCTTTGGCTGCCGCGAGCGACCTCTTGAGATCATCGATCTCGGCATCCGCCTTCTCCTTACCACTCTTGAGCGTCTGAGCGTACACTTTCAGGGCGCTGAGTTCCTGCGAAGGAACTGGTTCCTCCGAGGCGCTGCGCGCTCTCTCCATCAGGACGCTCAGGGCGACCGTGACCTCCCGCGCCGCTCTCCTTAGCGCCGTGCTAAGGGTCGACTGCAGCCCCTTCGATACATCGGAGGTCTTGTCGACAGCCATAAGGTGCCGACAGGCCTTCGCGTAGATCTCCGATGTTTTCTGCGCTTGAAACGCAGCCATCAGTTCCTCCTCCGTGGGAAGGCTGTCCCTGCCCCTGGTACGTTTAGGCGGAGCATTTACGTCCAAGACGTATAAAGCCTCTTTTAGGCGCACCTCCTTCTCTAAGATGGCGAGACGATCGGCACGGGCCGCCGTCATGCCGGTATATTCTTGAGTGGTTGGAGGCCGACCTCGGCCTCTCTCCACTGCCTCCGTTGCCTTCCTCTGATCTTCGAGGACCTCCTCCACGTCCACGTCCATTACCTCCTCCTCGTCCGAGGACGAGGAGAAGGAGGAAGAATGCTCCCACTGTGGGTCCGGGGAGACATGAGCCTGCCTCGTCGCCACAGTGGTCGTCTGTCTCACGCTCTCCCTTTTGGTTAAGGGAGCGGTGCTTGCGGAGATCTTTCCGCCTCGGTCCACTCTTGTAAGCCGTACGGTTGGCTGAGAGGTGCCAGCCTTAGGACTAGCCTCAGACTTAGGCTTCCCCCGCACTTGTACGGCCTTAAGCCCACCCTTGGTGAAGCGGATAGCCAATTCACCACGGGAGCTCGCTTCCAACTCCCGTGGAGGCCCGACGTACGATGACGATGAGGAGGCTGCCGGGACAATACAGCCCCTCCCACCGGCCGCTGCGGTATCCGATCCCGCTGCGACAGTAATGATCGTCTCGTTCTTAGTGTCCATCATGAGTAGTGTAAGAAGTTGGCTTTATTCTCTGGGGATCCCACCCATAGGACGGTTGGGTACCAACCCTATAGAGCCCGTCCTGCCCTCATTCATTCATCCACACACACACACACACCGCCTTTCCAAGCATGGAAAGGCCTTGTACCAAGTAAACTTGGTACTGGTCGCTCTTAGCACCCAGTACGACAGTGTACTGGGTGAGCTCTCCCACCACGACAAGGTGGCGACCGACGGGAGAGTGCCACCCAGGAGGGTGCGATAGATTTCGGGTCCCCGCAGAGACCGTCCACCCCAAAATGTCCCTCTGCCCGGACATACCTCTCGTTTGGGGGAGGAGCCTGTACACCTGCTAGACAGACACCCCCCCCCGATCGCGTGTCACTCGCCGAATGTTTATAGTGGACCGAGTGATCCCCACTAGACAGACGTCTGTATTGGCAGGGAGTCGCCTCTCCTGCGAAACCCCTCTTGGCACCTAGCCTCTGACAGAAGAGGGGAGGTGGGCCGCTCCAAGTGTCATATGGGGTGAGGGGGCTCACCAGGGACCCACCCCGACACAAGGAACAACCGAAATCGCAGGAGCACGTGCCCGTCCACCGGTCAGACCATGCCATTTAACCAGGATGTTTCCATTTCGAATACATCCCAGCACCGGCCGCCTTCGCGTTTTTATACGAGGGGAAAGGCGGACCCCTGTTTGTATGATGCATTGCCCTCTGAGTAAAGACCCAGAGAACCATCATCATCTCTACCCGTGTCCCCGCCTCCGAGTTTTTATACGAGGGGGAGGCGGACCCCTGTTGCTGGCGATGTCAGGCTCCGGGATCCCCCTTCACTTGACATCACCGCGCCCCGGTGGGCATCCGTGTCTCGACATAAGTGACTCGATGTAAGTGTGCTTCCGTATTTCCGGAGGGTGAAGCACAACCCTCATCACCCACTCTACTTGGGTCTCTTTCGAGCCCCATGCGGAGCGGGTAACGCGTGCAGACCTCAGGCGATCCGCGAATCCCAGCCAACAGATCACCCCGGCACGGCCAAAGCCCACCGGTACATCACCGTCAGCCAGGACGCGCAGTGAGGCCGCTCCTGCCCGAGCATCTCCGACCCCGGAGGCGCAACCTACTAGCGGAGAGGATGGCTGTTCCCAGTAGGCTCGTCGAGGCGTGCCTCGCCTCCCACCAAGCCGCCACCTCTCCGTGAGCACCCCGCAAGCAAGGCACCCGAGCCGGTTCTCCCTCAGATTCGGAAACAAGCCAAGCTATATTTCATTCCTCCTCAGGTCGGCCATCCCGAGGAACAAGCTTCCTCGAGATTGCGCCTAATGCGCCGCGATGACACCTTTGCGATCACCCGACATCCCCTGCCACGGCTTAAGGATAATTACCCCCAGCCTATCGACCGGGCATTCGCCCAGTTTTCGGCTGTGACCGCAGCATTCGAAGGGATATCAAGCAATCACGCCAGTGTCCAGAGACACATAGCGATATATGCGCTCTGCCCGAAGCCAGTGACCCGTTAGCCGCCGAGGGGGTACCTCGACGTTTCCAACTCTCACCACGTGGAGGAGGGTTTGGCACATGGACCGTCGTCCTTTGAGAGTCAACCTAACCTAACCTAACCTAACCTAACCTTTTTTTTTTTTTTTTTTTTAACGTCTGGAAAATGCGCAACCGCATACCCACCCGCCTCGGGGGAGGCAAGGTGGGTTATGTGGGGCTGGGGGTATAAGCGACCCCCGACCCACTAAAAACCAGACGGCGACACTCGGCCTTGCGAGATGTTCTCGGGAACCGCTAGAGGCATTACGTCCAAGAACATCTCTGACTGCGCGTTGACTCGCGCCCTTCTCGCGAGGAGGGAGACGTTTGTCTCACTCCTCATGAGGAGAGGTGGGTGTCGCGCCACACTCTCCTCCTCACGGGGGACTACGTGCAATGACCCACAAGTCCCCCGACTTGTGGATCTGCAGTCCCCGTAAATCCCACTTGACTGTGGGATTTACTCCATCCTCCGAGTTGAGGATGGTGGTCAGTGAGACTGACTAAGTGTCAGTCTCCATCGCTACCTCTTCCCTAGCACTGGCCAGTTTCTGTTTCTGGCCAGAGGACGATGCAGTTGATGGCCCGGCAGGGACTCGCTTCGCCGCGAGTTTACCGGGCTTTTCCGCCTTCGTCTTCGACGCTTGCTTCGAGGAAGCTTTTGCTATCCTCTCAGCGAGCGGCATATCCTCCTTCCGTCTCGAGGAAGGCCTGGGTCTACACCCTTTGCCTCCCAGTCGGTGCCCGGCAGGCAAGCCAATATCGGCGCAAGCCAGACATTTGGGCTGCGCCGTGCACCCCTTGGCACTGTGGCCCAGCTCCCCGCACCGGTAACAGGCGGTGCTGCGGTCCACTACCGCTTTGCACCGGGCCCGGACGTGACCGTGTCCGAGGCACCGGAAACAAAATACGGGTCGAGCCTTTAGTGTCTCCACCCTGACACTGCTCCACCCGACTTGCAGTTTATTTACTCTGGCCAGCTTACTGGCCACCGAGATCGGGCAGCAGACCCAGACTGAGCCCGGGCCAACGTCCGAGCTGCGCCGGATCTCTCCCACTCGAATGTGCTCCTCCGGGCACCCCGTCTCCGCGGCGATAGCCAGAGAGACATCTTTGGAGGTGCAGGCCACGTCGAGACCCCGGACCCTAAGCTCCGCGGTCTTCTGGGGCTGCGTGACCTTCACCTCCTCCTTCTCCTTGAACACATCCTTCATCCGCTCGGCCAACTGCCGAGCTTTGGACAGGCGGTCCTTTCCGGGGATCTCTATAACAAGGCCCCCCATCATTGATGGCCTGAGCCTCGACCCCGCGATGCCGAGGTCTTGGAGGGAGATCTTCTCCCTCGCCTCGCCCATCACCCGGGCGTAGGTCAGACCACTGCCCGCATTGTCCGCAATCGTGACCGTTACGGCCGCGGTTGCGGGCGCTCGCGGGCCCCTCTTCCTTTTCCTCCGCGATGTTTTGCGGCGCCCCTTATCTGGCTTCGCCGCTTGACCCGCGCCCGTCTGCTCCCCGGCTAGCGGAGCCGCAGACCCCTTGGAAGCCCGCGATAGGCGCTTATCAGCGCTCGCGGACTTCCTTCCTACGACCTTCGACCATAGGTCGTTTGTATTCCCCCCCGAGCCAATACTGTCCCTCACCACAGGAGATCCCCCCCCCTTCCCAGAAGTCGACGGACCCCCCGCAGCTTTAACCCCCCGCGGAACCCCGGCTGATGGAGGTTTGTTCCTCCCCCGGAGTTCTAGCTGCCGACGCAGCTCCCTATTCTCATCCCGACATTTCTGCATTGCCGAGATGGAGGAGTCCAGGACTTCCGCCATCTCGGCCCGCGTATTGTCAACCTCCTGCTTCAATTCTGTGATTCGACACAGAAGAGCCTCAACCTCTTGTGGGCTAAGTCCACTGGAGGCCGCGTCGTCCTTCACCACGGTTGGGCAAGGAGAAGTCCCCCTGTCCACCGTTCTCAGGGCAGAGCTTGGTGCCAGAATGTTCGGGCACCACTCCGAGTCCCGTGCAGGCGGGTCGGAGTCCTCCTCCTTCTCCATGTCGACGTCCCTGTTTCTGAGCTTGCGCTTCAGAGCAGGGGGTCGACGCGACGGAGAGACGGATGCCCTCGCAGTGGCCAGCTCTGCTTTGGCTGCCGCGAGCGACCTCTTGAGATCATCGATCTCGGCGTCCGCCTTCTCCTTACCACTCTTGAGCGTCTGGGCGTAAACTTTCAGGGCGCTGAGTTCCTGCGAAGGAACTGGTTCCTCCGAGGCGCTGCGCGCTCTCTCCATCAGGACGCTCAGGGCTACAGTGACCTCCCGCGCCGCTCTCCTTAGCGCCGTGCTAAGGGTCGACTGCAGCCCCTTCGATACATCGGAGGTCTTGTCGACAGCCATAAGGTGCCGACAGGCCTTCGCGTAGATCTCCGATGTTTTCTGCGCTTGAAACGCAGCCATCAGTTCCTCCTCCGTGGGAAGGCTGTCCCTTCCCCTGGTACGCTTGGGCGGAGCATTCACGTCCAAGACGTATAAAGCCTCTTTTAGGCGCACCTCCTTCTCTAAGATGGCGAGACGATCGGCACGGGCCGCCGTCATGCCGGTGTATTCTTGTGTGGTTGGAGGCCTACCTCGGCCTCTTTCCACTGCCTCCGTTGCCTTCCTCTGGTCTTCGAGGACCTCCTCCACGTCCACGTCCATTACCTCCTCCTCGTCCGAGGATGAGGAGAAGGAGGAAGAATGCTCCCACTGCGGGTCCGGGGAGACATGAGCCTGTCTCGTCGCCGCAGTGGTGGTATGTCTCTCGCTCTCCCTTTTGGTTAAGGGAGCGGTGCTTGCGGAGATCTTTCCGCCTCGGTCCACCCTTGTTAGCCGGACGGTTGGCTGTGAGGTGCCAGCCTTAGGACTAGCCTTAGGCTTGGGCTTACCCTTCAGCTGTACGGCTTTAGGACCACTCTTGGTGAAACGGATCGCCATTTCACCACGGGAGCTCGTTTCCAACTCCCGTGGAGGCCCGACGTTTGATGACGATGAGGAGGCTGCCGGGACAATACAGCCCCTCCCACCGGCCGCTGCGGTATCCGACCCCGCTGCGACAGTAATCGTCGTCTCTTTATTGGTGTCCATCATAGTAGTATCAATAAAGTTTGGCTTTATTCTCTGGGGATCCCACCCATAGGACGGTTGGGTACCAACCCTAAAGAGCCCGTCCTGCCCTCATTCATTCATCCACACACACACACACACCGCCTTTCCAAGCATGGAAAGGCCTTGTACCAAGAAATCTTGGTACTGGTCGCTCTTGGCACCCAGTACGACAGTGTACTGGGTGAGCTCTCCCACCACGACAAGGTGGCGACCGACGGGAGAGAACCTAACCTAACCTAACCTAACCTAACCTAACCTAACCTAACCTAACCTTTTTTTTTTTTTTTTTACGTGTGGAAATGCGCGACCGCATACCCTCGCACCTCGGGGGAGGTGAGAGGGTTATGTGGGGCTGGGATCAACGCCCACCGGGACTCAAATGCGTCCCGGGGACTCCCCCGACCCACTAAAACCACACGGTGGCCCTCTGAGCGCTTGTGCAGCGACCCCGGGAATCGCTTTCGCATACGCCGGGGTCGCTGCACGCTGAGCTTGCGCTCCAAACCTTGATAAAAAGGACCGGGTTTTACCCCGGTCCTGGAAGGAAGAGAATGGGGCCACCCATTCTCTTCCCCCTCGTGAGAGCCCGCGTGCAGTGGATCTCCGAAGCCCCCGCTCCAAAGATCCTGCGAGCCCTCCGCCCCCCCGTGTCACGGCTCCCTCCGCCCCCGGAGGGGGTTAGGATTCGGCCGTGACACGGGGGGGGCACCTCTCGGAAGACCCCCTCGAGAGAGGGAGTATCCCTAAGCGGGAGGGAGGGGCCCGTGAACCTCGTCCCGTGGGGCGAGGATCGTGTCCCCTCCGTTCCGCCTCTCTTTTGGTTTTCTTCCGGGGATCGGGCTCCCTCCGCCCCCAGAGGGGGTTGGGATTCGGCCACGGTCCCCGAGAGAACCTCCTCGCGAGGGGAAGAGCCGTCCCCCTAGAGGAACGACTCTCCCCCCCCTCCGAGGCGGGATCTGGGGAACACTGTTCTCCCGATCCCGCCCTCTTCGCACAACTCCTTCCCGCTATCCTCTCGCCGCGGCTGCGGCGAATCTCCTTCTCCGGACGCCAGCCCTCTTGCGACGCATCGGGTCGGCGTCCGGGTCTTCCTCTCTCTCCCTTTCCGCCACCTCCTTCCGCGTTAGGACGTCCTCGCAGAAGGAGGCGACGGCGCTCCACTTTTCTTTGCTCTCCAGCATGGCCTTGACCATGCTGGAGAGCTGCAAATCTCCCCCTATTGCATCGGTCAGGGCACGGCGCTGTTCCGCCCATGCTGGGCAGAATTCCACTGTGTGTTGCGCCGTGTCCCTGACCTCCGTACAGTGGTGGCACTTCGTCGTTGGCTCCCTCCGCGCCTTATCGTGCAGGTACTCACCGAAGCACCCGTGCCCGGTGAGCACCTGCACAACCCTATAAGAGAGTCCGAAATCTCTCGACAGCCAATCCGATAGAACCGGCTGAATTGCTTGGACAGCGCGCAGACCGGCCCTCGGTCGGAGTAGTTCCTCCGACCATCGTTCCACTGCGCGCTGTCTTGCCCTTTGCCGGGCCACTTCTGCCGCTTTCGGTGTCAGGGCCAGGCCCCGCTGGCGAAGGTCCCTCCTCTGCTCGTACAGTTCCTTGTACACCTCCGCCAGCAGGGTCCAGGGTATCGACCCCGACACCACGCATGCCGCTTCCACGGGGATCGTGCGATAACCGCGGACGATTCTGATGGCCAGCCTTCGCTGCAGACCTAGCAGCAGTCTTTGACTGGGTACCATCAGGTCGCCCGCCCACACAGGTGCCCCGTAGAGCGCCATGGATCCGATCGCCCCCATGTAGAGGCGACGGATCTTCTCCCTCGGCCCCCCGATGTTGGGCAGCAAGCAACCAATACTGTTGACCGCTGCCCTTATCCGGGGGGCTAAGCGACAGAAGTGTTCCCGCCAGTTCCATCGGCTGTCGAGCGTGAGTCCCAAATATTTCAAATGGGACTTCACCTCCATTCGGACTCCCTCTACCTCTATATGGGACCGAGGTGGTCCCCTCCTTGGACCGTTGAAGTGAATAACTTCGGTCTTTTGGAGGGCCACCTTCAGTCCCAAAGCGCGGATCCGTCCAACGACGAGTGCCAGACCCACCGATGCAAGTCGGCGGGCCCCCTCCCAATTGTCGCCCCGGGCAAGCACCAGCGTATCGTCAGCGTAACACACTAGGTGCATGCCCGGGAGAAGTGCGCCCCGCAACACCCAATCGTATCCGAGGTTCCACAGGAGTGGTCCTAAGACCGACCCCTGCGGAACCCCCCGACTCATCCTCCTGCGATGCGGCGTTTGGTACCGCCCCGTGTAGGATATCCACCTATCGCTGAAGTAGTCCCCGACCACATCCTGAATGTACCGAGGCACCCGGTGGTACCGGAGTGCCTCGCGGATGCATTCCCAGGGCAGCGTGTTGAACGCGTTCGAGATATCTAAACTCGTCCCGATCAACACGCCGCCCCTTGCCGTTGCTTCATCCGAGAGGGCCTTGACGCGCATAATAGCGTCGATCGTCGATCTGCCCTCTCGGAATCCGTATTGGCATTCCGCCAGGTCGGGTCCTACCCGCGATAGGTGGTCCCTGAGGCGGGCAGCTACTATTCTTTCGAATAGCTTGCCCGCCTCATCCAATAAGCAAATGGGGCGGTACGCCGCAGGTGAGTCTACGGGGCGCCCCTCTTTCCTAAGGAGAACCAGTTTGGCCTCCTTCCAAATATTGGGAAACCGTCCCGTCTTGAGGCAACTGTCAAACAACTGTCTCAGACGGCCCCCGAGGACGCCTAGGGCCATGGCCCAGGCCTTGCCCGGTATTCCGTCCGGCCCCGGAGCAGTGTTCTTAGCCCGGAGCCGCTTAACCGCTTGGACGAGCTCCTTCCCGGTGACCCTTAGGTCCTCCGTCCATTGATTTTGGACTATTGGACCCAAGGGTCTGTCCCCGCCCTCTTCCTCCGCGTCCGGAGGAAAGAGAGTGGTGACCACCTCCTCTAACACGTCGGGTTGGAGACCCTCTGTGATCGGGGGTCCACCGGACTGCAGCTTCTTCCTTACAATCCGGTATGGACGCCCCCACGGATCCTTATTGAGGGTCTCCAGGAGCTCGTCCCAGGCCCGGGCCTTGGCCTCCTTAATGGCTCGTTGGAGGGATCTCTTCGCCTCTTTATATACCTCCAACAGCTCGGCCGCCTCGTCAACCGTGTGACGCCTGCGTCGGCAGTGGGTGTACCGGTGTCTCGAACGGATGCACGTTGCGCGTAACCGTGATATCTCCTCAGACCACCAGTACACCCCCCTCTTCTTATGATTGGCCTGGCTCCTCGGCATGGCGGAATCGCAAATTTCCACCATTGCCGATCGGAACCAGGCCGCCTCCTCGTTTGCGTCGCAGGCGTCAGGCGCGGGAGGTTCCTCCCACGCCTTGGCTGTGGCGGCCGCCATTAAGGCGTCCTCGTCAAGGCGCTTAAGCGCCCATCGGGGGGGCAGGGGTGCACCGCGTCTTTCCTCCCGGGGGCGTGGCCGGCGTCCTAAGGAAGGGTCAGAGACCTCCATCCTTATATTTCTATGATCCGATAGGGTCTCCGACCCCACCATCACCCGCCAGCCACTTACCATACGTGCGGCTTGAGGGGATCCCCATGTAACATCTACGATGGATCCCCCGTTGTCCCGCACGCAGGTAAACTCTGACCCTCTGTTGATGACCAGAAGGTCGAGTTGTGCCCCCCACTCTTCCAGGATCTCACCCCTTGCATTGGTCACGGGGGAACCCCACGCATCAGATTTGGCGTTTAGGTCCCCCATGACCAAGACTCGGCCCGGGAGGTGGCGGCTTATTTCATCCGCCAACCTACCCAAGTACTCCTCAAACTGGATGAGATCCCTATTGGGAGAGTAGTACACCCCTACCACGACGGTTTCCCCCCATCTTCCGGACACAAAGCCCTCCCCTTTCCCCATTAGGGATAATGGTAGGGCTTCCCTCTCGCCTTTGCCAACAATGGCAACAGAGCCCAAAGTGTCCCCCAGCCAGTTTCCCTGCTGTGGGACCTGGTACGGCTCCGCCACTACCGCTAAGTCGATGCTCCACTCCGCCAGGTGCTGCATGAGCAGGTCTTGCGCCCTGGCCGAGTGGTTAATATTAACCTGGAGGAGATGAGCATTGTCACGAGGCATAATTACACCTTGCTCACCCCCTCCAGGCTAGTCTCCTTAGCAGCTCTCACTTGAGCTGGCTTCTCGGGTTCTTGTTTCCCCTTGACCGCCCCTTCTACTTTTGTTTTCGGCTCCTGCTCCTGCCTACTTCTGTTCCCTCCCCTTTTTGTTATTTTCGCATAGGAGCAGGCCCTCCCCCCGTACCTGTGGTCGGCCTTGCGCCCGTGATCTTTACAATACGGGCAGCAAGGCCGCTCTGTGCATCCACCCGCCTTGTGCCCGGCTTTACCGCAGCGGTAACAAAGACCGCTGCGGTCTGTTTCTGCCTTGCATGTAGCGCGGGTATGACCCGCGCCCATGCACCTGAAGCACTGTAGCGGGCGGGCCTCCAGTACTTCCACTTTCACTGTGGTCCAACCAACCATCAGTGGGCTAGCCTTCGCTATCTTACTGGCCGCTATAGACGGGACTTGCGCCCAGCAAGAACTCAGGCCGTCCCGGGGGGACCTGGATATTTTCCCGATCCTGATATCCCCCTCGAGACAGCCTCCTGCCCCAGCCAATGAGGCCAAGACGCCTTCTGCTGTCGCAGAGTCGTCCAGGCCGGAGATACGCATCTCCGACCTCTTTACAGGGACGGAGACCCTGATTCCCTTGGGTTCAAGGGACTTCTTCAAGGCCTCCGCCAACAGTTTCGCCTTTTCGGCATTCCCCTCCCCGGCCACTTCGTACAATAGGCCCCCAGTGGCGGCCCTCTTTGGTTTCAACGACGAAATGCCGAAATCCTGCAGACGAATCTCCTTCTGGATTCCGGCCATCGCTTCGCCCAAAGACCGTTGGGTCGCCACTCCGTCGGCGTCCGTGGTCTCCATCTCGTTTCCCCCATGAGATGGCATGCTAATATGGATTGCCGCTCTCCTGGGGGGGCGGATGTTGACCTTTGGTCGGCTGGATCCTTTTTCAGCCGCTCCACTGGTCTCCTTTGCCGCTGTACCCTTTTTCGCTGCTGCTCCCCGATTCGCTGCCGCTACTATCGGTAGAGCTCTTGCCTCCTTCCCGATAGGCTGAGGAGGATTCTCGGAGTTCTTCGTCCCCTTCTTCTTCTTGCTCCCCTTCTTCCTCGCCTCCGCCACCATCCACTCCTGCTCCTCTTTCCTGTTATGAGGAGCAGAGAGTATTTTGACGTCAGTGCAGACCTCTTGGATTGAAGTAATCCTCGGTTTCTGCACTGCCGTCACGCCAACTTTTGGCCCGCTCTTTGTTGGAGCGGAGTTCTTTGGGGGTTGCGGAGGTTGACGAGTCATGCTCCTCAGCACCCTCTTCTCCTTGGGCTCGTCCCCGGATTTTGCAGCTGCTGCTGCAGCATATGTTTTTGGAGCCTTCGCCCCTGCCGGTACTGTCTTATTGGCAGAAGCTCCCACCGGAGGTCGAAAGCTCCTTTCCGGTGGGAGCCTCTCCTCGACCGCCGCGAATCTTGCATTGATCATCTCACCTACTTGTTTGATGATCGAGGCCTCTATGTTGCCTATTGCAAGTTCGCTCTCCTGTTGACAGGATCTCGGTGCAACGCCCTTGTCGCTGCACTTCCCCTTCGTTTTGAGGTTGGCTAGAGACGTGTCCTCCTTGGCGGCCAGATTGTCACCCCCTTTTCCGGAGGTGACAAATTCCTCCCTCAGATTCCGAATTTCCACCCGAAATCCTTGAACCGTCCGCTTCATGGAGGCTATTTCCGCTTTCAATTGGCGGTTTTCCTCCCTCAGCTTGAGGTTCTCCTCATTTGCCGTCCGGCGACATAATTCTTTAGTAGCCGTTGTGACCACCTCTGCCGCTTCCTTGAGGACTTTGCGGGAGGTCCCCTTGTACCCTTTGGTGAAAGAGGAAATTTTCCTAATCACCTGGACAACTTTGTTGACCTCCGCTATAATTTCGGAGGCGGGGAGATCAGGGATTTCCCGTTTCTCCGCCTCCGCCTCTTCACCGTCCTCGATGATCTCACCCTTGAGAACCTTCATCGACCGAGTCTTGGCCGCTTCGGTCCACTCCTCCTCTAGCTCCCTCTCGGCTTGGAGGTATTCCTCCTCCTTCGCCTTAGCGTGTCCTATGTATAGGCCGCCGCACCCTTCCTTGGGAGGCCATCCCCTTCCTCTCTTGGGAACATCTATCGGCCCCTTAGCCGTCTCTACGGCTTCCTCCACGTCCTCTACTTCCACTTCCACCTCCTCTGTCTCCGTAGAGGAATACTGAGCAGGTGACCTGATTCTCCTTCTCTTCTTTCCCTTGCCGCTCTTCTTTCTTCCCTTCGCTCCACTGATCCGGATAACTTCTTCCATCCGGAAGTCCGCGTCCGGGGGAAGAGGAGTCGATGCAGCAGCATCCTTCAGCTCCGTGCTGAACTTTATCGCCTCCTTGGCCCCAACCCTGGAGCGTATTTCCTCGACTTTACCCGAGGACTTCATGCTCGCGGAAGACGGGCGTCTCTCCTCCTTACCGATAGCCGGTGTATCCCGACCCGAGCCATGGTCACTCTCCGTGTCCATCTTCTCGGTGTCGTGTCCCGACTCATCCCTTTTGCTGTTAGGGATTTCCGCCTCCCTCTTTGTATTCGTACATTTAGTTTTATTGTTAATGGAACTCTTCATTATGTTTAATCCCGTTACCCCCAGCGGCTCGGTGGGCCGGCGTATCTCCCACCGACCGCCGAAGTGCCCGAAACATGACCGGCACACTCCGACGGCCGGGCCCGGTGGACTCACCGGGAGCCCACCTATGCCGAAACCAGAGGGGATAAAGACCCCCCCTGGCCCGGCTCCAGCCCCTTACTCCCCCGTGTGAAGCTGTGACACCGCACACGGGTTTTTCGGGGGTCCCGCGCCTCCGACAGCGCGGGTACCGCTGGGGGTGGCGCCACCCAGGGGGCCCCACGGACGGTTGGGGTGAGGACGCCGCTCCCCGTCCACACCTTGCCCGCCGTGGCGACCAGCACGTCCCCCCGCCGGTAATCACGTCCAGCGGAAGGGACTACGCCTCTCCTGACCGGCCGGTTCGGAAGGGGAAACGGTCCCGACCGGCCAGGAGTGCTTGCTCTCGCCGCCGAGCCCTGCCTCGGAATAAGTCCGAGCGGCCTCGGCGGCAGGTCCGCGTGGCACCCTCCGGGCTATGCCCCTTGGGTAACCCCTCCGGGCAAAGCCCCTCGGGTAACCACGCGTGACCTCCACGCCGCGCCCGGCCCGAGCTCGGAATACGTCCGAGTGGCCCGGGCGCGGCTACCCCCCAGGGACGCTGGGACGGAGACCCAGGCTACCCAGCCTGGGGACTCCCAACCAGCACCCTGGGGTACTTCTCGTCGCCGGGCCCCGCCTCGGAATACGTCCGAGCGGCCCCGGCGACTGACCGCCGTGACTCCCTCCGGGCGATGCCCCTCGGGTAGTCACGGTCGGTCCCCACCCCCGCGGCCCACACCGCACGAGATCCCCACCCCCGCAAACCCGGGGGGAAGCCCCCGGAAGAAACCCCGAAAAACCCCCCCCCAGAGCACGGAGGAGGGAACCCCAGCGGCACAAGCCGCAAAAGCATGGAGGGAGGACAGCGCCAAAGGCGCCGTGCAATGTCCATCCCCTAACGGTGCCATACCACCGGGCGTTTGTATTCAAGGTCGCCATCCTCTACCACATACGAGCCGAAGCTCTATAGGGGAAGTGGGCCCCGTCCCCCCCAACTGCGGGAAGACCCCCGCAGCCGAGAAGGATCCCCCGGAACTAGGGGGAGCCCCCAGAACCGGGGGCAAGTGTACCTCCAAAGAACTTGGAGGTACGATCCACTCTTAGCACCCCTCGCAAGGCTATCCCCTTGCGAAGGGTGAGCCCCCCCACCACGCCAAGGTGGTGGATCACGGGGGGGTGCCACCCAGGAGGGTGCGATAGATTTCGGGTCCCCGCAGAGACCGTCCACCCCAAAATGTCCCTCTGCCCGGACATACCTCTCGTTTGGGGGAGGAGCCTGTACACCTGCTAGACAGACACCCCCCCCGATCGCGTGTCACTCGCCGAATGTTTATAGTGGACCGAGTGATCCCCACTAGACAGACATCTGTATTGGCAGGGAGTCGCCTCTCCTGCGAAACCCCTCTTGGCACCTAGCCTCTGACAGAAGAGGGGAGGTGGGCCGCTCCAAGTGTCATATGGGGTGAGGGGGCTCACCAGGGACCCACCCCGACACAAGGAACAACCGAAATCGCAGGAGCACGTGCCCGTCCACCGGTCAGACCATGCCATTTAACCAGGATGTTTCCATTTCGAATACATCCCAGCACCGGCCGCCTTCGCGTTTTTATACGAGGGGAAAGGCGGACCCCTGTTTGTATGATGCATTGCCCTCTGAGTAAAGACCCAGAGAACCATCATCATCTCTACCCGTGTCCCCGCCTCCGAGTTTTTATACGAGGGGGAGGCGGACCCCTGTTGCTGGCGATGTCAGGCTCCGGGATCCCCCTTCACTTGACATCACCGCGCCCCGGTGGGCATCCGTGTCTCGACATAAGTGACTCGATGTAAGTGTGCTTCCGTATTTCCGGAGGGTGAAGCACAACCCTCATCACCCACTCTACTTGGGTCTCTTTCGAGCCCCATGCGGAGCGGGTAACGCGTGCAGACCTCAGGCGATCCGCGAATCCCAGCCAACAGATCACCCCGGCACGGCCAAAGCCCACCGGTACATCACCGTCAGCCAGGACGCGCAGTGAGGCCGCTCCTGCCCGAGCATCTCCGACCCCGGAGGCGCAACCTACTAGCGGAGAGGATGGCTGTTCCCAGTAGGCTCGTCGAGGCGTGCCTCGCCTCCCACCAAGCCGCCACCTCTCCGTGAGCACCCCGCAAGCAAGGCACCCGAGCCGGTTCTCCCTCAGATTCGGAAACAAGCCAAGCTATATTTCCTTCCTCCTCAGGTCGGCCATCCCGAGGAACAAGCTTCCTCGAGATTGCGCCTAATGCGCCGCGATGACACCTTTGCGATCACCCGACATCCCCTGCCACGGCTTAAGGATAATTACCCCCAGCCTATCGACCGGGCATTCGCCCAGTTTTCGGCTGTGACCGCAGCATTCGAAGGGATATCAAGCGATCACGCCAGTGTCCAGAGACACATAGCGATATATGCGCTCTGCCCGAAGCCAGTGACCCGTTAGCCGCCGAGGGGGTACCTCGACGTTTCCAACTCTCACCACGTGGAGGAGGGTTTGGCACATGGACCGTCGTCCTTTGAGAGTCTGCCACCCAGGAGGGTGCGATAGATTTCGGGTCCCCGCAGAGACCGTCCACCCCAAAATGTCCCTCTGCCCGGACATACCTCTCGTTTGGGGGAGGAGCCTGTACACCTGCTAGACAGACACCCCCCCCCGATCGCGTGTCACTCGCCGAATGTTTATAGTGGACCGAGTGATCCCCACTAGACAGACGTCTGTATTGGCAGGGAGTCGCCTCTCCTGCGAAACCCCTCTTGGCACCTAGCCTCTGACAGAAGAGGGGAGGTGGGCCGCTCCAAGTGTCATATGGGGTGAGGGGGCTCACCAGGGACCCACCCCGACACAAGGAACAACCGAAATCGCAGGAGCACGTGCCCGTCCACCGGTCAGACCATGCCATTTAACCAGGATGTTTCCATTTCGAATACATCCCAGCACCGGCCGCCTTCGCGTTTTTATACGAGGGGAAAGGCGGACCCCTGTTTGTATGATGCATTGCCCTCTGAGTAAAGACCCAGAGAACCATCATCATCTCTACCCGTGTCCCCGCCTCCGAGTTTTTATACGAGGGGGAGGCGGACCCCTGTTGCTGGCGATGTCAGGCTCCGGGATCCCCCTTCACTTGACATCACCGCGCCCCGGTGGGCATCCGTGTCTCGACATAAGTGACTCGATGTAAGTGTGCTTCCGTATTTCCGGAGGGTGAAGCACAACCCTCATCACCCACTCTACTTGGGTCTCTTTCGAGCCCCATGCGGAGCGGGTAACGCGTGCAGACCTCAGGCGATCCGCGAATCCCAGCCAACAGATCACCCCGGCACGGCCAAAGCCCACCGGTACATCACCGTCAGCCAGGACGCGCAGTGAGGCCGCTCCTGCCCGAGCATCTCCGACCCCGGAGGCGCAACCTACTAGCGGAGAGGATGGCTGTTCCCAGTAGGCTCGTCGAGGCGTGCCTCGCCTCCCACCAAGCCGCCACCTCTCCGTGAGCACCCCGCAAGCAAGGCACCCGAGCCGGTTCTCCCTCAGATTCGGAAACAAGCCAAGCTATATTTCATTCCTCCTCAGGTCGGCCATACCGAGGAACAAGCTTCCTCGAGATTGCGCCTAATGCGCCGCGATGACACCTTTGCGATCACCCGACATCCCCTGCCACGGCTTAAGGATAATTACCCCCAGCCTATCGACCGGGCATTCGCCCAGTTTTCGGCTGTGACCGCAGCATTCGAAGGGATATCAAGCAATCACGCCAGTGTCCAGAGACACATAGCGATATATGCGCTCTGCCCGAAGCCAGTGACCCGTTAGCCGCCGAGGGGGTACCTCGACGTTTCCAACTCTCACCACGTGGAGGAGGGTTTGGCACATGGACCGTCGTCCTTTGAGAGTCAACCTAACCTAACCTAACCTAACCTAACCTAACCTAACCTAACCTAACCTAACCTAACCTAACCTTTTTTTTTTTTTTTTTTTTTCGTGTGGAAATGCGCGACCGCATACCCTCACACCTCGGGGGAGGTGAGAGGGTTATGTGGGGCTGGGATCAACGCCCACCGGGACTCAAATGCGTCCCGGGGACTCCCCCGACCCACTAAAACCACACGGTGGCCCTCTGAGCGCTTGTGCAGCGGCCCCGGGAATCGCTTTCGCATACGCCGGAGTCGCTGCACGCTGAGCTTGCGCTCCAAACCTTGATAAAAGGACCGGGTTTTACCCCGGTCCTGGAAGGAAGAGAATGGGGCCACCCATTCTCTTCCCCCTCGTGAGAGCCCGCGTGCAGTGGATCTCCGAAGCCCCCGCTCCAAAGATCCTGCGAGCCCTCCGCCCCCCCGTGTCACGGCTCCCTCCGCCCCCGGAGGGGGTTAGGATTCGGCCGTGACACGGGGGGGGGCACCTCTCGGAAGACCCCCTCGAGAGAGGGAGTATCCCTAAGCGGAAGGGAGGGGCCCGTGAACCTCGTCCCGTGGGGCGAGGATCGTGTCCCCTCCGTTCCGCCTCTCTTTTGGTTTTCTTCCGGGGATCGGGCTCCCTCCGCCCCCAGAGGGGGTTGGGATTCGGCCACGGTCCCCGAGAGAACCTCCTCGCGAGGGGAAGAGCCGTCCCCCTAGAGGAACGACTCTCCCCCCCCTCCGAGGCGGGATCTGGGGAACACTGTTCTCCCGATCCCGCCTTCTTCGCACAACTCCTTCCCGCTATCCTCTCGCCGCGGCTGCGGCGAATCTCCTTCGCCGGACGCCAGCCCTCTTGCGACGCATCGGGTCGGCGTCCGGGTCTTCCTCTCTCTCCCTTTCCGCCACCTCCTTCCGCGTTAGGACGTCCTCGCAGAAGGAGGCGACGGCGCTCCACTTTTCTTTGCTCTCCAGCATGGCCTTGACCATGCTGGAGAGCTGCAAATCTCCCCCTATTGCGTCGGTCAGGGCACGGCGCTGTTCCGCCCATGCTGGGCAGAATTCCACTGTGTGTTGCGCCGTGTCCCTGACCTCCGTACAGTGGTGGCACTTCGTCGTTGGCTCCCTCCGCGCCTTATCGTGCAGGTACTCACCGAAGCACCCGTGCCCGGTGAGCACCTGCACAACCCTATAAGAGAGTCCGAAATCTCTCGACAGCCAATCCGATAGAACTGGCTGAATCGCTTGGACAGCGCGCAGACCGGCCCTCGGTCGGAGTAGTTCCTCCGACCATCGTTCCACCGCGCGCTGTCTTGCCCGTTGCCGGGCCACTTCCGCCGCTTTCGGTGTCAGGGCCAGGCCCCGCTGGCGAAGGTCTCTCCTCTGCTCGTACAACTCCTTGTACACCTCCGCCAGCAGGGTCCAAGGTATCGACCCCGACACCACGCATGCCGCTTCCACGGGAATCGTGCGATAGCCGCGGACGATTCTGATGGCCAGCCTCCGCTGCAGACCTAGCAGCAGTCTTTGGCTAGGTGCCATCAGGTCGCCCGCCCACACAGGTGCCCCGTAGAGCGCCATAGATCCGATCGCCCCCATGTAGAGGCGACGGATCTTCTCCCTCGGCCCCCCGATGTTGGGCAGCAAGCAGCCAATGCTATTGACCGCTGCCCTTATCCGGGGGGCTAAGCGGCAGAAGTGTTCCCGCCAGTTCCATCTGCTGTCGAGCGTGAGTCCCAAATATTTCAAGTGGGACTTCACCTCCATTCGGACTCCCTCTACCTCTATATGGGACCGAGGTGGTCCCCTCCTTGGACCGTTGAAGTGAATAACTTCGGTCTTTTGGAGGGCCACCCTCAGTCCCAAAGCGCGGATCCGTCCAACGACGAGTGCCAGACCCACCGATGAAAGCCGGCGGGCCCCCTCCCAGTTGTCACCCCGGGCAAGCACCAGTGTGTCATCAGCGTAACACACTAGGTGCATGCCCGGGAGAAGTGCGCCCCGCAGCACCCGATCATATCCGAGGTTCCACAGGAGTGGTCCTAAGACCGACCCCTGCGGAACCCCCCGGCTCATCCTCCTGCGATGCGGCGTTTGGTACCGCCCCGTGTAGGATATCCACCTATCGCTAAGGTAGTCCCCGACCACATCCTGTATGTACCGAGGCACCCGGTGGTACCGGAGTGCCTCGCGGATGCATTCCCAGGGCAGCGTGTTGAACGCGTTCGAGATATCTAAACTCGTCCCGATCAACACGCCGCCCCTTGCCGTTACTTCATCCGAGAGGGCCTTGACGCGCATAATAGCGTCGATGGTCGATCTGCCCTCTCGGAATCCGAATTGGCATTCCGCCAGGTCGGGTCCTACCCGCGATAGGTGGTCCCTGAGGCGGGCAGCTACTATCCTTTCGAACAGCTTGCCCGCCTCATCCAACAAGCAAATGGGGCGGTACGCCGCAGGTGAGTCTGCGGGTCGCCCCTCTTTCTTTAGGAGGACCAATTTGGCCTCCTTCCATATGTCGGGAAACCGTCCCGTCATAAGGCAGCTGTCAAACAGCTGCCTCAGACGGCCCCCGAGGACGCCCAGGGCCATTGCCCAGGCCTTGCCCGGTATTCCATCCGGCCCCGGAGCAGTGTTCTTAGCCCGGAGCCGCTTAACCGCTTGGACGAGCTCCTTCCCGGTGACCCTTAGGTCCTCCGTCCATTGGTTTTGGACTATTGGACCCAAGGGTCTGTCCCCACCCTCTTCCTCCACGTCCGGAGGAAAGAGGGTGGTGACCACCTCTTCCAACACATCGGGTTGGAGACCCTCTGTGATCGGGGGTCCACCGGACTGCAGTTTCTTCCTTACAATCCGGTATGGACGCCCCCACGGATCCTTATTGAGGGTCTCCAGGAGCTCGTCCCAGGCCCGGGCCTTGGCCTCCTTAATGGCACGTTGGAGGGACTTCTTCGCCTCTTTGTACACCTCCAACAGCTCGGCCGCCTCGTCAGCAGTGTGACGCCTGCGTCGGCAGTGGGTGTACCGGTGTCTCGATCGGATACACTTCGCGCGTAATCGCGATATCTCTTGAGACCACCAGTACACCCCCCTCTTCTTATGATTGGCCTGGCTCCTCGGCATGGCGGAATCGCAAATTTCCACCATTGCCGATCGGAACCAGGCCGCCTCCTCGTTTGCGTCGCAGGCGTCAGGCGCGGGAGGTTCTTCCCACGCCTTGGCTGTGGCGGCCGCCATTAAGGCGTCCTCGTCAAGGCGCTTAAGCGCCCATCGGGGGGGCAGGGGTGCACCGCGTCTTTCCTCCCGGGGGCGTGGCCGGCGTCCTAAGGAAGGGTCAGAGACCTCCATCCTTATATTTCTATGATCCGATAGGGTCTCCGACCCCACCATCACCCGCCAGCCACTTACCATACGTGCGGCTTGAGGGGATCCCCATGTAACATCTACGATGGATCCCCCGTTGTCCCGCACGCAGGTAAACTCCGACCCTCTGTTGATAACCAGAAGGTCGAGTTGTGCCCCCCACTCTTCCAGGATCTCACCCCTTGCATTGGTCACGGGGGAACCCCACGCATCAGATTTGGCGTTTAGGTCCCCCATGACCAAGACTCGGCCCGGGAGGTGGCGGCTTATTTCATCCGCCAACCTACCCAAGTACTCCTCAAACTGGGTGAGATCCCTATTGGGAGAGTAGTACACCCCTACCACGACGGTTTCCCCCCATCTTCCGGACACAAAGCCCTCCCCTTTCCCCATTAGGGATAATGGTAGGGCTTCCCTCTCTCCTTTTCCAACAATGGCAACGGAGCCCAGGGTGTCCCCCAGCCAGTTTCCCTGCTGTGGGACCTGGTACGGCTCCGCCACTACCGCCAGGTCGATGCCCCACTCCGCCAGGTGCTGCATGAGCAGGTCTTGCGCCCTGGCCGAGTGGTTGATATTAACCTGAAGGAGATGAGCATTGCCACGAGGCATAATTACACCTTGCTCACCCCCTCCAGGCTAGCCTCCTTATCAGCCCCATCAGCAGTTGCTTGAGCTGGCTTCTCGGGTTCTTGTTTCCCCTTGACCCCCCCTTCTACTTTTGTTTTTGTTTTCGGCTCCTGCTCCTGCCTGCTACTGTTCCCTCCCCTTTTTGTTATTTTAGCATAGGCACAGGCCCTCCCCCCGTACCTATGGTCGGCCTTGCGCCCGTGATCTTTACAATACGGGCAGCAAGGCCGCTCTGTGCATCCACCCGCCTTGTGCCCGGCTTTACCGCAGCGGTAACAAAGACCGCTGCGGTCTGTTTCTGCCTTGCATGTAGCGCGGGTATGATCCGCGCCCATGCACCTGAAGCACTGTAGAGGGCGGGCCTCCAGTGCTTCAACTTTCACTGTGGTCCACCCGACCATCAGTGGGCCAGCTTTCATTATCTTGCTGGCCGCTGAAGACGGAATTTGAACCCAGCAAGAACTCAGGCCGTCCCGGGGGGACCTGGATATTTTGCCGATCCTGATATCCCCCTCGAGACAGCCTCCTGCCCCAGCCAATGAAGCCAAAACGTCTCCTGCTGTCGCGGAGTCATCCAGGCCGGAGATACGCATCTCCGACCTCTTTACAGGGACGGAGACCTTGATTCCCTTGGGTTCAAGGGACTTCTTCAAGGCCTCCGCCAACAGTTTCGCCTTTTCGGCATTCCCCTCCCCGGCCACTTCGTACAGTATGCCCCCGGTGGCGGCCCTCTTTGGTCTCAGCGATGAGATGCCGAAATCCTGCAGACGAATCTCTTTCTGGATTCCGGCCATCGCCTCGCTCAAAGACCGTTGGGTCGCCACTCCGTCGGCGTCCGTGGTCTCCATCTCGTTTCCCCCATGAGATGGCATACTAATCAGTATTGCCGCTCTCTTGGGGGAACGGATGTTGACCTTCGGAGGGCTGTTTTCTTTTCCAGCCGCTCCACTGGTTTTCTTTGCCGCTGTACCACTTTTCACTGCTGCTGCTCCTCTTTTCACTGCCGCTAATATCGGTGGAGCTTTTGCTTCCTTCCTGATGGGCTGAGGATTTACAGCGTTCCCCTTCTTCTTCTTATTCCCCTTCTTCCTCGTCTCCGCCACCATCCACTCCTGCTCCACTTTCCTGTCACGAGGAGCAGGGAGTATTTTGACGTCAGTGCAGACCTCCTGGATTGAAGTAATCCTTGGTTTCTGCACTGCCGTCACGCCAACTTTTGGCCCGCTCTTTGGTGGAGCGGAGTTCTGTGGAGGCTGCGGAGGTTGAGAAGGCCTGCTCCTCAGCACCCTCTTCTCCTTGGGCTCGTCCCCGGATTTTGCAGCCGCTGCTGCGGCATATGTTTTTGGAGCCTTCGCCCCTGCCGGTGCTGCCTTATTGGCAGGAGTTCCCACCGGAGGTCGAAAGCTCCTTTCCGGTGGAAGCCTCTCCTCGACCGCCGCGAATCTCGCATTCATCATCTCGCCTACTTGCTTAATGATGGAGGCCTCCATGTTGCCTAATGCGGATTCACTCTCCTGTTGGGAAGATCTCAATGCAACGCCCTTGTCGTTGCACTTCCCCTTCGGTTTAAAGTTGGCGAGAGACGTGTCCTCCTTGGTGGCCGAAGTGTCCCCTCCTTTTCCGGAGGTAACAAATTCCTCCCTCAGGTTACGTATTTCCACCCGGAATCCTTGTACCGTCCGCTTCATGGAGGCTATTTCCGCCTTAAGTTGGCGGTTTTCCTCCCGCAACTTGAGGTTCTCCTCGTTTGCCGTGCGCCGACACAGCTCCTTTGTGGCCGATGTGACCACCTCTGCCGCTTCCTTAAGGACTTTGCGGGAGGTCCCTTTATATCCTTTCGTGAAGGATGAGATCTTTCTGATCGCCTGGACAACTTTGTTGACCTCCGCTATAATTTCTGAGGCGGGGAGATCAGGGATCTCTCGTTTTTCCGCCTCCGCCTCTTCCCCGTCCTCGATGATTTCTCCTTTGAGGGCTTTCATCGACCGAGTCTTGGCTGCTTCGGTCCATTCCTCCTCCAGTTCCCTCTCGGCTTGGAGGTATTCATCCTCACGTTCTAGGCGAGCCAATTCCTCCTTCGCTTTGGCGACTTCCTTGGTAGGCCTTCCCCTTTTTTTCTTCTCGGGAGCATATACCGGGCCTTTTGCCGTCTCTACGGCTTCCTCCACGTCCTCTACTTCCACCTCCTCCGTCTCCGTGGAGGAGGACTGAGCGGGAGATCTAATCCTCCTTCTCTTCTTACCCTTGCCGCCCTTGATTTTTCCCTTCGCTCCCCTGACCCGGATAACTTCTTCCATCTGGAAGTCCGCGTCGGGGGGAAGGGGAGTCGACGCAGCAGCATCCTTCAATTCCGCGCTCAGCCTCATCACCTCCTTGGTTCCAACCCTGGAGCGTATTTCCTCGACTTTACCCGAGGATTTCATGATCGCGGGAGACGGGCGTCTCTCCTCCTTTCCGATAGTCGGCGTATCCCGACCCGAGCCATGGCTACTATCCGTGTCCATCTTCTCGGTGTCGTGTCCCGACTCATCCCTTCTGCTGTTAGGGATTTGTGCCTCCCTTTTTGTACTCGTATTGATATTGTTATTAAAACTCTTCATTGTGATTAATCCCATTACCCCCAGCGGCTCGGTGGACCGGCGTATCTCCCACCGACCGCCGAAGTGCCCGAAACATGACCGGCACACTCCGACGGCCGGGCCCGGTGGACTCACCGGGAGCCCACCTATGCCGAAACCAGAGGGGATAAAGACCCCCCCTGGCCCGGCTCCAGCCCCTTACTCCCCCGTGTGAAGCTGTGACACCGCACACGGGTTTTTCAGGGGTCCCGCGCCTCCGACAGCGCGGGCACCGCTGGGGGTGGCGCCACCCAGGGGGCCCCACGGACGGTTGGGGTGAGGACGCCGCTCCCCGTCCACACCTTGCCCGCCGTGGCGACCAGCACGTCCCCCCGCCGGGAATCACGTCCAGCGGAAGGGACTACGCCTCTCCTGACCGGCCGGTTCGGAAGGGGAAACGGTCCCGACCGGCCAGGAGTACCTGCTCTCGCCGCCGAGCCCTGCCTCGGAATAAGTCCGAGCGGCCTCGACGGCAGGTCCGCGTGGCACCCTCCGGGCTATGCCCCTTGGGTAATCCCTCCGGGCAAAGCCCCTCGGGTAACCACGCGTGACCTCCACACCGCGCCCGACCCGAGCTCGGAATACGTCCGAGTGGCCCGGGCGCGGCAACCCCCCAGGGACGCTGGGACGGAGACCCAGGCTACCCAGCCTGGGGACTCCCAACCAGCACCCTGGGGTACTTCTTGTCGCCGGGCCCCGCCTCGGAATACGTCCGAGCGGCCCCGGCGACTGACCGCTGTGATCCCCTCCGGGCGATGCCCCTCGGGTAAAACCCTCCGGGCAAGGCCCCTCGGGTGATCACAATTGGTCCCCTCCCCCGCGGCCCCAGCCGCAAAGACCCCAACCCCGAGACCCCGGGGGAATACCCCCGGGAGAAAAAACCCCCGAAAAAATACCCCCCCAGAGCACGGAGGAGGAAGTCCCAGCGGCGCAAACCGCAACAGTATGGAGGGAGGACAGCGCCAAAGGCGCCGTGCAATGTCCATCCCCTAACGGTGCCATACCACCGGGCGTTTGTATTCAAGGTCGCCATCCTCTACCACATACGAGCCGAAGCTCTATAGGGGAAGTGGGCCCCCTCCTCCCACAGGGAGGGCTCCCCAAGACTGGGGAAACTCCCCAGACTCGGGGAGTTGATGTACCCGACGTTACTCGGGTACGGGATGCTGTTAGCACCCCTTGCAAGACTATCCTCTTGCAAGGGGTGAGCTCTCTCGCCACGGCAAGGCCGCATCCCACGAGAGAGAACCTAACCTTTTTTTTTTTTTTTTTTTTACGTGTGGAAATGCGCGACCGCATACCCTCGCACCACGGGGGAGGTGAGAGGGTTATGTGGGGCTGGGATCAACGCCCACCGGGACTCAAATGCGTCCCGGGGACTCCCCCGACCCACTAAAACCACACGGTGGCCCTCTGAGCGCTTGTGCAGCGACCCCGGGAATCGCTTTCGCATACGCCGGGGTCGCTGCACGCTGAGCTTGCGCTCCAAACCTTGATAAAAAGGACCGGGTTTTACCCCGGTCCTGGAAGGAAGAGAATGGGGCCACCCATTCTCTTCCCCCTCGTGAGAGCCCGCGTGCAGTGGATCTCCGAAGCCCCCGCTCCAAAGATCCTGCGAGCCCTCCGCCCCCCCGTGTCACGGCTCCCTCCGCCCCCGGAGGGGGTTAGGATTCGGCCGTGACACGGGGGGGGCACCTCTCGGAAGACCCCCTCGAGAGAGGGAGTATCCCTAAGCGGGAGGGAGGGGCCCGTGAACCTCGTCCCGTGGGGCGAGGATCGTGTCCCCTCCGTTCCGCCTCTCTTTTGGTTTTCTTCCGGGGATCGGGCTCCCTCCGCCCCCAGAGGGGGTTGGGATTCGGCCACGGTCCCCGAGAGAACCTCCTCGCGAGGGGAAGAGCCGTCCCCCTAGAGGAACGACTCTCCCCCCCCTCCGAGGCGGGATCTGGGGAACACTGTTCTCCCGATCCCGCCCTCTTCGCACAACTCCTTCCCGCTATCCTCTCGCCGCGGCTGCGGCGAATCTCCTTCTCCGGACGCCAGCCCTCTTGCGACGCATCGGGTCGGCGTCCGGGTCTTCCTCTCTCTCCCTTTCCGCCACCTCCTTCCGCGTTAGGACGTCCTCGCAGAAGGAGGCGACGGCGCTCCACTTTTCTTTGCTCTCCAGCATGGCCTTGACCATGCTGGAGAGCTGCAAATCTCCCCCTATTGCATCGGTCAGGGCACGGCGCTGTTCCGCCCATGCTGGGCAGAATTCCACTGTGTGTTGCGCCGTGTCCCTGACCTCCGTACAGTGGTGGCACTTCGTCGTTGGCTCCCTCCGCGCCTTATCGTGCAGGTACTCACCGAAGCACCCGTGCCCGGTGAGCACCTGCACAACCCTATAAGAGAGTCCGAAATCTCTCGACAGCCAATCCGATAGAACCGGCTGAATTGCTTGGACAGCGCGCAGACCGGCCCTCGGTCGGAGTAGTTCCTCCGACCATCGTTCCACTGCGCGCTGTCTTGCCCTTTGCCGGGCCACTTCTGCCGCTTTCGGTGTCAGGGCCAGGCCCCGCTGGCGAAGGTCCCTCCTCTGCTCGTACAGTTCCTTGTACACCTCCGCCAGCAGGGTCCAGGGTATCGACCCCGACACCACGCATGCCGCTTCCACGGGGATCGTGCGATAACCGCGGACGATTCTGATGGCCAGCCTTCGCTGCAGACCTAGCAGCAGTCTTTGACTGGGTACCATCAGGTCGCCCGCCCACACAGGTGCCCCGTAGAGCGCCATGGATCCGATCGCCCCCATGTAGAGGCGACGGATCTTCTCCCTCGGCCCCCCGATGTTGGGCAGCAAGCAACCAATACTGTTGACCGCTGCCCTTATCCGGGGGGCTAAGCGACAGAAGTGTTCCCGCCAGTTCCATCGGCTGTCGAGCGTGAGTCCCAAATATTTCAAATGGGACTTCACCTCCATTCGGACTCCCTCTACCTCTATATGGGACCGAGGTGGTCCCCTCCTTGGACCGTTGAAGTGAATAACTTCGGTCTTTTGGAGGGCCACCTTCAGTCCCAAAGCGCGGATCCGTCCAACGACGAGTGCCAGACCCACCGATGCAAGTCGGCGGGCCCCCTCCCAATTGTCGCCCCGGGCAAGCACCAGCGTATCGTCAGCGTAACACACTAGGTGCATGCCCGGGAGAAGTGCGCCCCGCAACACCCAATCGTATCCGAGGTTCCACAGGAGTGGTCCTAAGACCGACCCCTGCGGAACCCCCCGACTCATCCTCCTGCGATGCGGCGTTTGGTACCGCCCCGTGTAGGATATCCACCTATCGCTGAAGTAGTCCCCGACCACATCCTGAATGTACCGAGGCACCCGGTGGTACCGGAGTGCCTCGCGGATGCATTCCCAGGGCAGCGTGTTGAACGCGTTCGAGATATCTAAACTCGTCCCGATCAACACGCCGCCCCTTGCCGTTGCTTCATCCGAGAGGGCCTTGACGCGCATAATAGCGTCGATCGTCGATCTGCCCTCTCGGAATCCGTATTGGCATTCCGCCAGGTCGGGTCCTACCCGCGATAGGTGGTCCCTGAGGCGGGCAGCTACTATTCTTTCGAATAGCTTGCCCGCCTCATCCAATAAGCAAATGGGGCGGTACGCCGCAGGTGAGTCTACGGGGCGCCCCTCTTTCCTAAGGAGAACCAGTTTGGCCTCCTTCCAAATATTGGGAAACCGTCCCGTCTTGAGGCAACTGTCAAACAACTGTCTCAGACGGCCCCCGAGGACGCCTAGGGCCATGGCCCAGGCCTTGCCCGGTATTCCGTCCGGCCCCGGAGCAGTGTTCTTAGCCCGGAGCCGCTTAACCGCTTGGACGAGCTCCTTCCCGGTGACCCTTAGGTCCTCCGTCCATTGATTTTGGACTATTGGACCCAAGGGTCTGTCCCCGCCCTCTTCCTCCGCGTCCGGAGGAAAGAGAGTGGTGACCACCTCCTCTAACACGTCGGGTTGGAGACCCTCTGTGATCGGGGGTCCACCGGACTGCAGCTTCTTCCTTACAATCCGGTATGGACGCCCCCACGGATCCTTATTGAGGGTCTCCAGGAGCTCGTCCCAGGCCCGGGCCTTGGCCTCCTTAATGGCTCGTTGGAGGGATCTCTTCGCCTCTTTATATACCTCCAACAGCTCGGCCGCCTCGTCAACCGTGTGACGCCTGCGTCGGCAGTGGGTGTACCGGTGTCTCGAACGGATGCACGTTGCGCGTAACCGTGATATCTCCTCAGACCACCAGTACACCCCCCTCTTCTTATGATTGGCCTGGCTCCTCGGCATGGCGGAATCGCAAATTTCCACCATTGCCGATCGGAACCAGGCCGCCTCCTCGTTTGCGTCGCAGGCGTCAGGCGCGGGAGGTTCCTCCCACGCCTTGGCTGTGGCGGCCGCCATTAAGGCGTCCTCGTCAAGGCGCTTAAGCGCCCATCGGGGGGGCAGGGGTGCACCGCGTCTTTCCTCCCGGGGGCGTGGCCGGCGTCCTAAGGAAGGGTCAGAGACCTCCATCCTTATATTTCTATGATCCGATAGGGTCTCCGACCCCACCATCACCCGCCAGCCACTTACCATACGTGCGGCTTGAGGGGATCCCCATGTAACATCTACGATGGATCCCCCGTTGTCCCGCACGCAGGTAAACTCTGACCCTCTGTTGATGACCAGAAGGTCGAGTTGTGCCCCCCACTCTTCCAGGATCTCACCCCTTGCATTGGTCACGGGGGAACCCCACGCATCAGATTTGGCGTTTAGGTCCCCCATGACCAAGACTCGGCCCGGGAGGTGGCGGCTTATTTCATCCGCCAACCTACCCAAGTACTCCTCAAACTGGATGAGATCCCTATTGGGAGAGTAGTACACCCCTACCACGACGGTTTCCCCCCATCTTCCGGACACAAAGCCCTCCCCTTTCCCCATTAGGGATAATGGTAGGGCTTCCCTCTCGCCTTTGCCAACAATGGCAACAGAGCCCAAAGTGTCCCCCAGCCAGTTTCCCTGCTGTGGGACCTGGTACGGCTCCGCCACTACCGCTAAGTCGATGCTCCACTCCGCCAGGTGCTGCATGAGCAGGTCTTGCGCCCTGGCCGAGTGGTTAATATTAACCTGGAGGAGATGAGCATTGTCACGAGGCATAATTACACCTTGCTCACCCCCTCCAGGCTAGTCTCCTTAGCAGCTCTCACTTGAGCTGGCTTCTCGGGTTCTTGTTTCCCCTTGACCGCCCCTTCTACTTTTGTTTTCGGCTCCTGCTCCTGCCTACTTCTGTTCCCTCCCCTTTTTGTTATTTTCGCATAGGAGCAGGCCCTCCCCCCGTACCTGTGGTCGGCCTTGCGCCCGTGATCTTTACAATACGGGCAGCAAGGCCGCTCTGTGCATCCACCCGCCTTGTGCCCGGCTTTACCGCAGCGGTAACAAAGACCGCTGCGGTCTGTTTCTGCCTTGCATGTAGCGCGGGTATGACCCGCGCCCATGCACCTGAAGCACTGTAGCGGGCGGGCCTCCAGTACTTCCACTTTCACTGTGGTCCAACCAACCATCAGTGGGCTAGCCTTCGCTATCTTACTGGCCGCTATAGACGGGACTTGCGCCCAGCAAGAACTCAGGCCGTCCCGGGGGGACCTGGATATTTTCCCGATCCTGATATCCCCCTCGAGACAGCCTCCTGCCCCAGCCAATGAGGCCAAGACGCCTTCTGCTGTCGCAGAGTCGTCCAGGCCGGAGATACGCATCTCCGACCTCTTTACAGGGACGGAGACCCTGATTCCCTTGGGTTCAAGGGACTTCTTCAAGGCCTCCGCCAACAGTTTCGCCTTTTCGGCATTCCCCTCCCCGGCCACTTCGTACAATAGGCCCCCAGTGGCGGCCCTCTTTGGTTTCAACGACGAAATGCCGAAATCCTGCAGACGAATCTCCTTCTGGATTCCGGCCATCGCTTCGCCCAAAGACCGTTGGGTCGCCACTCCGTCGGCGTCCGTGGTCTCCATCTCGTTTCCCCCATGAGATGGCATGCTAATATGGATTGCCGCTCTCCTGGGGGGGCGGATGTTGACCTTTGGTCGGCTGGATCCTTTTTCAGCCGCTCCACTGGTCTCCTTTGCCGCTGTACCCTTTTTCGCTGCTGCTCCCCGATTCGCTGCCGCTACTATCGGTAGAGCTCTTGCCTCCTTCCCGATAGGCTGAGGAGGATTCTCGGAGTTCTTCGTCCCCTTCTTCTTCTTGCTCCCCTTCTTCCTCGCCTCCGCCACCATCCACTCCTGCTCCTCTTTCCTGTTATGAGGAGCAGAGAGTATTTTGACGTCAGTGCAGACCTCTTGGATTGAAGTAATCCTCGGTTTCTGCACTGCCGTCACGCCAACTTTTGGCCCGCTCTTTGTTGGAGCGGAGTTCTTTGGGGGTTGCGGAGGTTGACGAGTCATGCTCCTCAGCACCCTCTTCTCCTTGGGCTCGTCCCCGGATTTTGCAGCCGCTGCTGCAGCATATGTTTTTGGAGCCTTCGCCCCTGCCGGTACTGTCTTATTGGCAGAAGCTCCCACCGGAGGTCGAAAGCTCCTTTCCGGTGGGAGCCTCTCCTCGACCGCCGCGAATCTTGCATTGATCATCTCACCTACTTGTTTGATGATCGAGGCCTCTATGTTGCCTATTGCAAGTTCGCTCTCCTGTTGACAGGATCTCGGTGCAACGCCCTTGTCGCTGCACTTCCCCTTCGTTTTGAGGTTGGCTAGAGACGTGTCCTCCTTGGCGGCCAGATTGTCACCCCCTTTTCCGGAGGTGACAAATTCCTCCCTCAGATTCCGAATTTCCACCCGAAATCCTTGAACCGTCCGTTTCATGGAGGCTATTTCCGCTTTCAATTGGCGGTTTTCCTCCCTCAGCTTGAGGTTCTCCTCATTTGCCGTCCGGCGACATAATTCTTTAGTAGCCGTTGTGACCACCTCTGCCGCTTCCTTGAGGACTTTGCGGGAGGTCCCCTTGTACCCTTTGGTGAAAGAGGAAATTTTCCTAATCACCTGGACAACTTTGTTGACCTCCGCTATAATTTCGGAGGCGGGGAGATCAGGGATTTCCCGTTTCTCCGCCTCCGCCTCTTCACCGTCCTCGATGATCTCACCCTTGAGAACCTTCATCGACCGAGTCTTGGCCGCTTCGGTCCACTCCTCCTCTAGCTCCCTCTCGGCTTGGAGGTATTCCTCCTCCTTCGCCTTAGCGTGTCCTATGTATAGGCCGCCGCACCCTTCCTTGGGAGGCCATCCCCTTCCTCTCTTGGGAACATCTATCGGCCCCTTAGCCGTCTCTACGGCTTCCTCCACGTCCTCTACTTCCACTTCCACCTCCTCTGTCTCCGTAGAGGAATACTGAGCAGGTGACCTGATTCTCCTTCTCTTCTTTCCCTTGCCGCTCTTCTTTCTTCCCTTCGCTCCACTGATCCGGATAACTTCTTCCATCCGGAAGTCCGCGTCCGGGGGAAGAGGAGTCGATGCAGCAGCATCCTTCAGCTCCGTGCTGAACTTTATCGCCTCCTTGGCCCCAACCCTGGAGCGTATTTCCTCGACTTTACCCGAGGACTTCATGCTCGCGGAAGACGGGCGTCTCTCCTCCTTACCGATAGCCGGTGTATCCCGACCCGAGCCATGGTCACTCTCCGTGTCCATCTTCTCGGTGTCGTGTCCCGACTCATCCCTTTTGCTGTTAGGGATTTCCGCCTCCCTCTTTGTATTCGTACATTTAGTTTTATTGTTAATGGAACTCTTCATTATGTTTAATCCCGTTACCCCCAGCGGCTCGGTGGGCCGGCGTATCTCCCACCGACCGCCGAAGTGCCCGAAACATGACCGGCACACTCCGACGGCCGGGCCCGGTGGACTCACCGGGAGCCCACCTATGCCGAAACCAGAGGGGATAAAGACCCCCCCTGGCCCGGCTCCAGCCCCTTACTCCCCCGTGTGAAGCTTTGACACCGCACACGGGTTTTTCGGGGGTCCCGCGCCTCCGACAGCGCGGGTACCGCTGGGGGTGGCGCCACCCAGGGGGCCCCACGGACGGTTGGGGTGAGGACGCCGCTCCCCGTCCACACCTTGGAGAGAACCTAACCTAACCTAACCTAACCTAACCTAACCTAACCTAATCCAAACAAATGCCGCCTGACAGATCACCGAGATAATCTCGAGAGGATAATAAAAATATAAAAAAAACCTCAACAAACTCTCCATTGGTCAAAACCTAGGGCCTAAAACAAAAGCCCTGACCAATCCCGGTAAACTTTAAAAAAAAAAAAAAAAAAAAAAAAAAAAAAAAAAAAAAAAAAAAAAAAAAAAAAAAAAAAAAAAAAAAAATTCCCTATTCGTCGGGAAATATTAACAAACTAACGGGAAGGAGGAGCAAGAAGGTATATATACCCATGACATCTCTCAGAGAATATCAATCTTTTCTCAAACCTACGCACGCGGATCATTCGCGAAAAGTTGTATCACCATCCTTCGAGTGAATCTCGAACTCGTGAGCATTCGCAGTGACATTTGTGAAATCATCGTGTGCCCAGTGCTCCCCGAGTACGACGATTTTCGCGAGTGAACAACTGTGAGTGGAACACCATCCTCACGGAGGAGTCCGTAGCCAGATTCACACCTGGAATAATTAACACCTACCTGCGCACTCCATAAGTAGTAAGTTTACCAAGCACGCTACATCTCCACCCTTACTAATAATACTTAAAATAATTCTGGGACTTCAATTAAATTATAATTGTTTTCCTTTTTAATTTATTAATTTATTATCCTTGTTAAATTCTAACTTCGAAAAACTGTCCTTTCTTCCCCCATCCTTATCTCTCTCTCCCCCTCGAAATCACTCCGGATTTCCCGCGATAGCGGAGCAATCCGTGATTTCTTCCATCTTCTCTCTCTCTCGAAATCACTCTGGATTTCCCGCGATAGCGGAGCAATCCGTGATTTCTATCATCCCCTTACCTTTTGAAATCACTCCGGATTTCCCGCGATAGCGGAGCAATCCGTGATTTCTTCCATTTTCTCTCTCTCTCTCGAAATCACTCTGGATTTCCCGCGATAGCGGAGCAATCCGTGATTTCTTCCATCTTCTCTTTCTCTCGAAATCACTCTGGATTTCCCGCAATAGCGGAGCAATCCGTGATTTCTATCATCCCTTTATCTTTTGAAATCACTCCGGATTTCCCGCGATAGCGGAGCAATCCGTGATTTACTCTCTCTCTCTCTCTCTCTCTCTCTCTCTCTCTCTCTCTCTCTCTCTCTTGAACGAACAAATAAGTAATACAATAACTAACTAAATTATTAAATAATTAAAATATCAAAAATTATATAAAAATAAATATATATATATATTTTTTTTTCTCTTACAAGAACTCCCAGAGTTATTTTTCAGTAAGAACTCTTCTTGTCCGGTTATTTTATTATTCGCTCTCGTAGTGGAAAATCCAAGGAGACGACCCTCGCGAACCGCTGCTAAATTGGCGCGAAACCGGCGTAATAGGCGGTTAAAGAAAGCGTTGGCACGGAGTCTGGCTGCGGGCGAAACCTTCGGCTCCCTAGGAAAAATTAACACACTGATTCACACAGAGACAACTAACACATATCACCCTACGGTCTCTCCTATTTCCTCACCCGAACATATAGAAACCCCGCTGACGCCGTCTCCCGCTACCTCTGCTTCTGCAGAATTTTTCGATTCCCCGCGAACTCCTTCTCCTCTTTCTCCCGAACCCGCTATACCTCAGCGGGCCCCTTCCCCTCACTCCTCTGTTTCCTCTGAGGACGCCGATTCTCCGCGGAGCCCTTCTCCCTTTCTTCCCCCTGCTTCTCCCGAACGCCCTGACCCACCTAGATCTCCATCTCCGGCTCCCTCAACAATCACCCTCGACGATTCTCCTCCCTCATCCCCAACGTCCTCAGTAAATAGGGAACATCCAGAAGGGTTTGAGGTAATAGATATCAGCGACGACGATTCCGAGGAATCAGAATCGCCTACCAAGCTCTCATAAGAGCAATTTAGAGCTTGGCTGATAAACCAGCTCCCAGGGATACGAGAAGTCCCTGAGGGAGCTTTCACGATTGGTCCAGGCCCCGTAGACCACGAGGCCTTACGCGAATTTCTAGAGACCACTGATAGAAATAACATCATCCCCTGGTATGTTCCCGGGCGTAGATATCCTTTAGCCGTCCCTGCACACCTTCTCCTACGAACCTATCCCCCCTCCACCGCCATAATTACCGAACTCATATAACCTAGAATTCTCTCTTACACGCACACACATGGACACTATTTTTATATACCTATTATCATTTAAATTATTGTAACCACCAATCGGGACCCTAAAATTTAAACAATAACTCTTACCCCTTTCTGCCCCGATTGAAGACCTCCGTACTAATGTATCACCCGCGACCCATACACATACACTCACTCTTCATTAGCAACTAAGTCCGTCGATTATATTATTATGTATATAAATTCTTTCGTCTCTATATTAGGAATAAATTTATAAATATCAACATAAATGATTTTCATTTATTAATAACCCGTTCCCACTCATTCCCGTAAACCAGGATCGCACAAGGTCCCATCCTGCGTAAAAGAGATTAAATTCTCTTGCCAAAAAGGGACCACCGAGCGAACGGCCCTTTAAATGGAGTAAGAGCGACCCTAGCGGTCGTTGACCTATTTGGGCCCAGACCATCGTTCGGGTCGAACAGACGGATAGTCTGCCGTCGTTCGAAAAGATAAATTTAGTTACGTCCTTCCTTTCGACTCTTCCTTCCTTGAGTCTGGACGTAACAGTATAATCCAGAAACAAAATTAATACTTCTATTATTAGTTTCATGATTTTAAAAAATTACTATATATACTATATACATGTATTACAAACTTTTATTACCTGTACTTTGCATTATACCAATAATTTCTATATTTCGCCTTTCTGAATATCCAGTGTACAATAATCTTCGTCCGTAAAATTCAATATATGTACTTCGAGTTTATATGTCCCATCTGTGATAGACCCACAGCCAATTAATTTATTTAATTTATTATTGTGCGTGGTTAAAAAATTTGTCTTCACGTATCCTTTTAAGACTAAAATAAACATTTAATAAAAAAAAGTAAAATAAAATTATATTTTATTATTAATAAAATTATAATTCAAAAATAATTTTATATGTGTATAAGCTAATATATACAATAATCTATTAATGTTGGCACTTGATAATTTAATTTTTTAAATATATTCTTTATACATATTAATATATTACTATTTTGCATAATATAGTATTTAAAATATAATAATTACAATTGCAAAATATAATAATATAATTATTATTAAGGATTTATTATTTATAAAAAATATTTGTTATAAAAAAATATATTCGAAAGTATTTTACAATGTTTGAATGTACTAATAAAACTTACTATTGTAATAAATAGATATTAATTATATAAATGTTTATATATATGTTAATAATATAGAATTTATATATTAAATAATATATAATTTATGTGTTACATTATACTTTATTTATTTTGAACGATTATAAAAATATAATTCGAATGAATAATAAATTGAAAATGAAAAATTAAAAGGTATATGTATATAAAAGATATAAGAAAAAATACTCACTAATTCGATTTGTGGTATTGAGAACTTCACAAAGTTCAACCGGTTCAGGTTCTGAGTCCACTAATGTTATCGGATCAAATATTCCCAAATTGGAAACAATAGTGTTTGATTTAATTAGTAATTCGTATGACATATTGCCGTTATTAAATTGGGCCATTTTTGGTGGGCGTGCTTGAACACCATCCAAATGAATGATCTACAGGGTGGCCCCGAACGTTCCAGCCAGACTTTGAGATCTTATAGGAAATTTAATTCTGTACAAAAAAATTCCTATAAACATGAGTCGAAAAATGCTTTCTTACGAAGTTATCGCTCAAAAACCTCTGAAATCGTGATTATTTTACACATTTTTCCATTTAGATTTTTACTTGTGGGAAAGAGTGAAAAATGAAGTTTATTCAACGCCAATCGAGTCTCGTGAACATCTGATCCAACAAATAAATACGACTTTTGATCGATTGAGGTTGAATCAGGAGGAAATCCGTAAAGCGACTAGATCGGTAATTACTCGATGCCGAAAGTGTATTGGAGGGGGGGGACATTTTGAGAACAGTTAGTTTTTTCACGTCTTTATTCATTTTCTACTATTACGTGCTATTTTAGTTTAAACAAATTTATTTTATTTTCATAAAAGAAAAAGATTTTTATTTTCTATTTTTATCGTTTTTTTTCAAGAAATTTATTAAGTTTCATTTTCTTTTCACCTTTTGCTCTTCCTTTTAAGTTTTATTTTCTTTTTATTTCATTTTCTTTTCACCTTTTGCTCTTCCTTTATCAGAGGTTTTTGAGCGATAACTTCTTAAGGAAGCATTTTTCGACCCATGTTTATAGGAAATTTTTTGTTCAGATTTCTTGTTAAATTTCCTATAAGATCTCAAAGTCTGGCTGGAACGTTCGGGGCCACCCTGTTTATATAAAGAAAGGTATATATTATTTTTTAAAAAGTGTCACAATATCTGTCCAAAACATATGACGTACATTATACATACATGTAATCTTATATTTCTTGAGTCATTAAATATGACTGATAATTTTATTTGCTTAATATTGTGGAGAAAGGATTAACATTTGTTTGAAAAACAAATAAAAAACAAGATAGTCGTTAATCATATTACTGTTAAAAGATTTATTTCTTCTAAGACAAATTTTGACTATCTTTTTACGACTTTAGGCAAATAAAATTGTTACTATCGTATTCAGCAACTTAAAAAGCATAATATAAAACTTAATATAATTTAATATAATATAAATATAAATATAAATATATATATACAGAATGTTTGGCAACAGCCTGGGACAAAATGTAAGAGAAGATTCTATATGATAAAATAAAACGAAAATAAAGAGTAAAAAAATTTCAATAAATTTTTCCTTTTTTAGTTTTATAAATGTTTAAAAATTTGTATAAAAGGCACCTGAATTACGGAAATCTGCCAATCTCGGACGTGCGTAAACTACGTTGGTATAATCGTTATCAAAATACACAATGACAGATAAATACAGAAGCTTACTTCGTAGCAGCTGACGTAAAATCTGTGATATTCGGCGTAGCAATATTTTTCTCCTTACATTCAAATATTGCCGCGCCGAATATCGCAGATTTCACGTCAGTTGCTACAAGGTAAGCTTCTGTACTTATGTGTAATGATGTATTTTGACAACATACTGACGTGTAACCTACGCATGCCCAAGATTGGCAGATTTCCATACTCTTCAGGCATCTTTTATAGAAATTTTCAAACATTTATAACTGAAACAGAAGGCTATCGAAAATGTTTTACTCTTCATTCATTTTCATCTTATTTTATCATATAGAATCACCTCTTATATTTTGTCTTGGTTGTTGCCGAACACCCTGTATATACAATATATGTGTGTGTTATAATATAACATATATATATATATATATATTTATATTATATCGAAGGCAAGAAAATTATGAAAAAATATTGCATGAAAAAATTAACAAATAAGAAATAATGAATAAAGTACTTACATGATTTATCATTATATGGTGCTGTATGTAATCGACGTCATCATTCCATGCAACAATTTGAATTCGTTTCCCCTTTCCATTATTCATATAAAATTAAAAAAATTTATATTGCTGTTTAGTGCCAACATATCTTGAAGACTCAATGCCATCCACATAGCCAATAATTTCGCTATTAAAAAATTTAATTATAGTAAATAGTAATATAATTGTATTATACACATATCTCTTTTATATTTTTATTATCATACTAAATAGATATCTTTAATCTATCAATATCTTTAATCTATTTTGCACATTCATATTTGAAAACTTTTGGTGTAATATCTTAATACGATGTAATACAGATTTTCATAGATTAAATTGATTTAATTATTATAAATTTTTTCTATGATTTTTAAAACTTATATAATATATGTTTTGATTGTTAAGACTCAGAGAATAATAAAGTTTACAAAATTATGATATGATACTTTAATATTAATATTAATCTGTAATTTAAATATTAAGTAATTCAATTAGTGATAATTAATAAAAATATTATAATATTAAATATGTTTTTTAATTTTTATTAATTAAAATATCTATATATAATACACTTACTTTTTATTATACATTTCTTATTATACAATCTTTCAATATGATATTTTAATGCGAAATGTGTATAATTATAATAAATTATAATAAAAACTCTCTATAACAAACTTGTATGTGCATTAAAATCATAAAAATGTGCAATTAATAAGAAGAAAAATAATTGTTTATTTTTATTATGAATTTTAGGAAAGAAGAACAATTTTTATACTTACACCAGTAGGTATACTATGTCGGTTCTAACCCATGGGGCTTCGTGGGGAGTGCGGGGCGCGGGGGGTCCTCCATTGCGAGGGGTATGACGTCACGCGGGGCGGGGATATCTCGAGGGTGCGGGGGCTGACGTCACGCGGGTGGAGAGGATGTTTCGACAAAGGAGGGGGAGTTTTCTGAGTGCAATATTTGTAGATGGTATCTTTACGACTTTTTTATGAGGGTTCTTAGACATTTTCCCAAAAAAGGTATAGAACAAGCGCCGATGATTGACAATTTTGTCACTGACACTGACTGACAACTTTGTGACTAACCCTCGTTAGTATAATTTTATTACGGAAGCGCCGATGTCCGGCTGCTCGAACTTATCAACGGAGCGTTCTAGAATCCATAAAACTATATTTTTTTTCATTTTATGGACACAATGTCCATTAAATGTCCATAAAATCATTAGGATATTATGGAAAGGAATGAAGATTTTAGGGCCGACGCTGCGATGAACATGTCAAACGTTATTTATAAGTGCAAATGTAAAAATGTTGACGTTCGGCAGCTTTGTACCCTCGCGGAAAATGTCCCATAAAAACGAGAGCGAAACATTTTTCTTAATATTTTTTAAGGAAGAATGCAACGTATCGGCGCCAACGTTCGGCAGTTTTGTACCCTAGCAGAAAATCGGTCGTAAACGAGAGCGAAACATTTTCCTTAATATTTTTTAAGGAATTATTGCGATAATGTTGAGAGGGATGGGGGTTGAAACTTATGGAGAGAGTCTGTCTCCGCGATGTTTGTCATAAAGTCTTCAACGTTTGTGCAGTTAAGTACAGTGAAGTTAAAGTGGAAAAATGAATTTTGAAAACATTGAGCGTCATGATGATCGGCCCAGGTGGGTCGATATGATATTTCGCGATGATCGACCCAGGTATCACGACTTGTGGTATAATTCGGAGCGTGAGGTGCATATTAGATGGGTGCGGATAGGGCGGGAATACGACCGCTATTACAATGATCAGCTGTGGGGTGACATGGAGGAAGATTACAATGAATGGGACGATGTGTGCTGCCTCCGCAAATTGTTCGGTGAGGAACCGTACCCTCCTGAACCTGTCAGGGAGGCACTATGGGTATAGTAAGTACCGCTATTTTTATTAAAAAAAAATTTTTTAATAATTAATAATAAAAATTTTCTGTTATGCAGGAGTCCTGCCTGGTCACTACCGCAGTTGCCGCCACCGCAGTCACCGCCACATCATCCGCATTCGGCCGCCCCACCATTATCCAGCCACTTAAATTTCATATTTTAAATTTTATATACTTTATTTTTATTTTTGAATATATATATTTTTCTTTTCATATTTTATATTTTAAATTTTAAATTCACACACACACAAAATTATAAATATTACACATACCTATTTTATGAATAAAAAAATTATTTTAAATATAAAAACATGTTGAGAAAGAGAGAGAGAGAGAGAGAGAGAGAGAGAGAGAGAGAGAGAGAGAGAGAGAGAGAGATATATTTATTAGCTTTCTCAGCTATTTGTAAAATACAACTCTAATTTACATTAATTACAATATACTCCTTTAACTCTCGCTTAAACGCTTCCAGTTCTTCGATTCGTCTTATTTCAGCTGGTAAGGCATTGTACATTTTCACTCCCTCATAAAACATACTCTTCTGTGCACTCGTTGTCCTACGAAATTGTACCACAATGTCCCCAGCTTGCCGTGTCTGTCTTTCATTCTCTTTTCCCACTATTGTTAACTTATTTCTTAATTGATCCGGTAACATATTCTTTAAAATCTTAAAGATAAATATACACACATTATAATTCAGCCTCTGTCTTATGGACATAAACTGCAGCGCTTGCAGCATACTCTCCACTTTGGTATATCTATCACATTGCAATATGACCCTCATGGCCCGGTTTTGCGCTTTTTGCAATTCATTCAGTTGTGTTTCTCCCATATCAATTAACAGCGTCGCACAATACTCAAAGTGAGGCGCTATGATTGACTTATATATAATACATCTAGTGTATGCCGATATGTAGTTACCTATTCTATTTAAAAAACTCACTTTTTTCCCTATTTTCTTTAGCATATAATCACAGTGGTCCTTAAATCTTAACCTATCGTCAATAATTATGCCTAGATATTTCATTCTTTCCAGACGCTCTATCTCCGTTCCATCCAAACATTTCAGTGTAATGTTACCTCTCAGTTCTTTTCGTACACTTCGAACTATTATATATTTCGTTTTCCTTGCGTTCATTTTTAACTTATTTGTATTCATCCATCTTTCCACTGTAACAAATGCCATATTCATTTTTCTTTCTAATTCCGCACTACTCCCTCCAGTCACATACACTAGCGTATCGTCTGCAAACATTTTTATACTACATCCCTCCGGACAGACTTTAATTATATCGTTTATATATATTATAAATAACAAAGGTCCTAATACAGATCCCTGTGGTACTCCATATTCTGTGGCCAATAATATAGACCATTCATTGTTAAATCGTACCTGCTGTGTTCTATTCTTTAAATATGATCTTAACCATTCTAAAGCTGTTCCTCTAATTCCGTATTGATATAATTTCTCTAACAGTCTTTCTCTATCTATCGTTTCAAATGCTCGCTTGAGATCCATGAAAATTACCCCCACCATTTTTGCCTCACTAACTACCAGTTTCCATTCGTCAATGACTGTTTGAATCGCTGTTTCACACGAATACTGTTTTCTAAAACCTGACTGATGTTCTGTTATAATACAGTTATCTTCTAAATACGCCTCAATTTGCTTTTTAACTACTAATTCTAATACTTTCTCGAATATTGGTAACATATTAATAGGCCTAAATTCACTTGCTTTTCTGGCTTTTTCTATTTTTGGAATCGGTATTATCGTAGACGTTTTCCAACCTTCTGGACAGCAACCTTCCCTCAAAGAGTTATTTATTATATCAATAAATTCCTCTTTTATTACATAAAATACTGCTTTAAGTATATCACTAGTTAATCCCTCCTCCGTGCCTTTCTTTTTTGGTAGTTCCATAACAATTTTTTGTAAATGCTCTGTTCTAGTCATCTCAAAATTTTCCATTATTCCCTCGCTTTCAATAACAAAAATAATTCTTTTACCTGGACTTCCTAACTTATCTCTACTTATAGATTTTACTATGTTCTCAATACTCTGTATTTAATATAAATTAAATTTATTAGCTATATTGCACCCTTCAGTATTATCTAATATTTCAAAATCTATATTCTCTATTTTTTTTGTACCCGTTGGTTCGCCCCTTATTATTTCTTTTAAGGTTTTCCACATAGATGTCGGATTTCCCTTGTTATGATCTATCATATTTTCATAGTATTCTTTTTTCTTTGTCCTGATTAGTTTAACCACTGCATTTCTTTCGATTTTAAACTGTGACCAATTTTCATCCGTGTCATCATACAACGCTTTACTGTACGCCTCATCCCTTTTAGCCGCTGCTTCCCTTATTTCATCCGAAAACCACTTTTTCCCTTCCCATATTTTCGGAATTCTAAATTTTTTTCTAGGTGCTGTAGCATCCAACGCATCTACTATATTATCGACAAGTTTCTTCGCTCTCACACTGACATTCATATCTTGGCTTTTTCCTAATTTATTTTCCACTAATTTAATAAATTCATCTACATTAAACTCTTTAAAATTCCTAGCATTAAATTCTCTGTATTTATTATCAATTTTATTCGCATTAAGATCAACTTTTAACCACGCATGGTCCGTTATTTTAGGTTCATGAATTACTTGCACTTCTATTTTATTATTAGCGTAAATTAAATCTATAATTGTCTTACTATCTTTCGTAATTCTCGTCGGTTTATTTACATATTGTTTCATGCCTAAGCTCAACATTGTCGTTTGTAATTTCTTTGTATAAAACGAGTCCAACATAATATCTATATTAAAGTCTCCTATTACTATACATTCTCCCCGTATTATTAATTCTTCTATTATATCCTCCAGAAATCTCACGAACTCACCATGCGATGAACTCGGTGAATGATATATTACTGTTATCACTCCTTTATACAATTTATCTTTCACCTCAATCGCAGCACACCAACAATTCACTTCTAACTTTTTTACTAATACTATCTCATATTTAATATCGTCCCTTACATATAAAAGAACCCCTCCTGTATTTCTGTTTTCAGCATCACATCTAATCATACTATATCCCGGTACGTTCACTTCACAGTCTTCAATTTCAGCAGTCACTCTGGTTTCTGATAATGCTATGAACGCAGGATTCATTTTCTTCATAATCTGATGCTGTATCTCGTCTTTATGCGCCATCAAACTTTGCGCATTTGTATATAGTATTAATTCCGTTTCCTTCTGTAGTTGCTATTTATCTTCCTCCCATCCGGCCCTCCTCTTCTCCTCCTGTATCGCCCTCTTGAAAGTCGGACATTCCGGATCAAGTGCGCCATGCTCATCATTTATTTTCAAATTGTATGTTTGAATCTTAAACATACAATTTATACATCTTTTCTTTGTCGCTGTACATTCACTCACCTTGTGATTTCCTGCACATTTGTGACATGTTTCATTACGCGTACAATTCTTTGCAATATGATAATAACCCCAGCATTTAAAACATCTTTTAATGTTAATGTGATTGAATGCAGGACACTTTCTCCATCCTACATTCAGTTTCCCTTTTCTCAACATTACTTCATGAGTCTCTTCATCTGCTTCAATTATTACGATACCATCTTTTCCTTTTCTTCCGGACTGATCTTTCTCATTTATTTTCTCTTTAACTATTCTCTTCACTATTCGCATATGAATTCCTTCATTTTTCACGTCAATTTTGTTCTGCTTCTTAATTGTACCTATTAAATCATCATCATTCAACTCCATTTCTTCCTCGCCAATATTGACAATTTTTATCTTAGGTTTCATCCGCGGTGACTCAGTAACGTTAAAATTCTCGCCCAGCTTGGCTTGTACTGTCGCTTTTAGCTTTTCCATTTCTTCTCCAGTCTCACAGCCGAGAATCACTGTTCCCTTACTTCCTTTTTTTAACTTCGTTATTCCCATAGCCATATTCTTGATATCTACCTTTTCTTTTATCATTTTTTTTAGTTGCTTCACTCTCCTGTTGCACCTTGGGTTTGACAATTATAATATTTTCTTTTTTCTTCTCTTTAACTGCTTCACTATAACATCTTTGAGCTCCTCCTGCCAGTCCACCCGCTCCTCCTTGTATAATTCTTCTCAAGTCTTCCAGTTCTTGTTTAATACTTCCAAATTCTTCTCGAACTATTTCCTTAACCATCATTTTAATTTCCTTCTTACATGCTGTTTCGTCTTTTATTTCTTTCACAGTTTTTACAAGCCAATCTATTTTTACGTCAATACTCGCTGATCCACTCGCTCCTGATATTCTATTTCCACTGCTTGATGTCGTAAACGAACCCGTAGATCCTGTAGATCCTTGTCTTTCCCTGCTGCTCCCCGCTGCTGTCGGTGCCTTCTTCATATCTGCTTCACTTTCAATTGTAAATTTCTCAAATGGGCCAGGACACGACACCAGTTCGCGATTTCTATCATAAATTTTATGTTTACTTGCACATCCTGGATGGTAAAACAGTTTAATACAAGATTTGCATGCAACAACCTGATTTTTTATTGCCTTCTTACATGCCGAGCATCGATACTCGTCATATTCATCGTTCATATCGATAATTACCGGCCAAAGCTGTTAATACCAGCATAGGCGGTCAATTACCTTTGTCCAAATTCACACGTCAGCGCTTTATGTCCACCTTTAATGTTTACCTGTCGCGTGAAATCTCGATGCCTCATACAAGAAATATAACTCTCACGCTCACAAATCAGCATATTCCTGTTAGATAACACTCATGTCTATTCCCGGTCTATGCAACTATTACTTCAATACTTTTTCGCCACTCTCCCTCACTATATAATCACTTAAAAGTTATCACTTTTGCAGAGCGATGTTTCACACGTCTTCTCTCAGAAAAAAGAGAGAGAGAGAGAGAGAGAGAGAGAGAGAGAGAGAGAGAGAGAGAGAGAGAGAGAGAGAGAGAGAGAGAGAGAGAGAGAGAGAGAGAGAGTATGAATATGATTTGTGTGTAATAAAAAAATATAATTATAATAAATATAAGAAAAAATTATATAATAATAAAAATAAAATAATAATAGCAATAATATATATATATAGATTTGCGTATTAGTGACGAGAAATCGGGATATTTATATTTATCACAATATTTATTTCCTGAATATCATATATATAAAGCACCCATTGTTACGAGCAAATTTTTTCATATAACATTTCATACATAATGTTTGCAGCAATGCCTCTCGCTAAAATAATAAAACAACTCTAACATTGAATAAAGAAAACTAAAATTATAGAATGCGAGAGATATGAAAATGTTCGGCAAGAAAATTGACAATATGACATACAATTATACTAAGAAATCGATTTATATGTTTTTTTATATTTATGTGTTTTTTTGCTCTTTTCTCGCGAATTATTTTCTAGAAAATGTAAACGTATCTCTCGATCGTGCTCCGGCAATTTGGTCCAACAACTGGTTCTCGTGTAATCGTCATCGCTATGATGACTTGAAAAGTAAAGTAAAAAATGTAGAATTATTTCATACGATTATATTTTCTATATATTTCTTTTACCTTTTATATACAACTATATAAAAGAAGAAATATATAGAAAATATAATCGTATTAAATAATTCTACATTTTTACTTTATTTTTCAAGTCAATCATAGCGATGACGATTACACGAGAATCAGTTGTTGGACCAAATTGCCGGCGCACGGCCAAGAGAGGCGTTTACATTTTCTAGAGAATAATTTGCGAGAAAAGAGCAAAAAAACACATAAATATAAAAAAACACATAAATCGATGATGATTTTATAACTCAAAAAATTAAAAAAATAAAGTGAAAAAAATTAAAAAATTAAAAATAACGCAAAAAAAAAAAAATTCTTTGCTGGACTCCGACGGCTGGCTCTCCATTCACCACTGTGCGGATATGTATCCTGGTGCTGTCGATGATGCGGGCACGTATCCTGGTGCTGTCGGTGGTGCGGGCACGTATCCTGGTGTTATCGCCGGTGCGGACACGTATCCTGGTGCTGTCGGCGGTGCGGGCACGTATCCTGGTGCTGTCGATGGTGCGGGCACGTATCCTGGTGCTGTAGGCGGTGCAGGCACGTATCCTGGTGTTGTCTGCGGTGCGAGCACGTATCCTGGTGCTGTCGGTGGTGCGGGCACGTATCCTGGTGTTATCGCCGGTGCGGACACGTATCCTGGTGCTGTCGGTGGTGCGGGCACGTATCCTGGTGTTATCGCCGGTGCGGACACGTATCCTGGTGCTGTCGGTGGTGCGAGCACGTATCCTGGTGCTGTCGGCGGTGCGGGCACGTATCCTGGTGCTGTCGATAGTGCGAGTACGTATCCTGGTGCTGTAGGCGATGCGGGCACGTATCCTGGTGTTGTCTGCGGTGCGAGCACGTATCCTGATGCTGTCGGCGGTGCGGACATGTATCCTGGTGTTGTCGGCGGTGCGGGCACGTATCCCGGTGCAGCAGACGGAATATATACAGTACGGCGGTCGGCGTACCTCCGCTGCCGCGCTCGTTCTTTGTTGACCGCTTTTCGTACCGCATTACTAATGCGCTGCAATAAAAAGATTATTTTATAATTATATGTATAAATATATGTATAAAGAAGAAATATACATTATCGAAAAAATTGCCTCTTTTTTCTCATGTACGTTTCGGTCCTGGTATTTTATTGTAACAGACACGCAAGCAATTGACACAATGTAATATATATTATATAATATATGGGTACTTTCCGATTCACGCATAATGCACATAAAGTGACAAAAAATCTATAATATGCGTGACTAATGAACTATAGATTTTTTGTCACTTCATGCGCATCATATGCGTGAATCGGAAAGTGCCCTATGTTACATTGTGTCAATTGCGTGCGTGTCTGTTGCAATAAAATACCAGAACCGAAACGTATATGAGAAAACAGACAATTTTTCCGATAATATGTACTTCTTTTTTCAATACAAATATATAAAATAAAGGCTCTGACACAGATAATGTAAAAAATAGATCAAGTATTCAGATCATGTACGTTTCAGTCCTGGTAATGTAACAGATATACACACGCAATTGACACAACAAACATCACTTGATGTTGATCTGACATCAGCATTGAAACATATGATCTGAATACTAGATCTATCCTTTACATTATATTTTTCGGAGTCTTTATTTTATATATTAGTAATTGAAAAAAAATATATATATTATCGAAAAAATTAATAAAACTAACCTTCTTTATATTGTCCGCTGGCAGCGGCGCCGTCGCCATCCTCGTGTCCGCTGGCAGCGGCGCCATCGCCATTCTCGTGTCCTCTGGCAGCGGCGCCGTCGCCATCCTCGTGTCCTCTGGCAGCGGCGCCGTCGCCATCCTCGTCACCGTCGCCGTCGTCTTTCGTCTCGAGATGTATCCTTCACTTCTTGCTAAAAAAAAAATATAAAAAGATAAGCATTTATATATTTTATATTATATATATATATATATATATATATATATATATATATATATGAGAGAGAGAGAGAGAGAGAGAGAGAGAGAGAGAGAGAGAGAGAGAGAGAGAGAGAGAGAGAGAGAGAGAGAGAGAGAGAGAGAGAGACTGAAACAGAGAAAGTGAAAAAATAAAATACTTACATCTGGTCATCGTGCGTAGCTTTTTACTCCTCCGAAGACGAACAACAGACTGACCGATCGCAAGCTCGTGCGTTGTTGCCGCGCCGCCGATCGTTTTTTGTAGATAAGAGATAGCGCGACGGACACACACACACACACACACACATTTATAACTCGTCATAAATGTTTTTCATCTCTCGAGTGTTCTTCCCGCTTTCGCTTTTGGCAAAGCAGCATTGTGCGAGGATTTTTTTCTTATTTGTAATTATAAATATATATAACTTATAAAATAAAAAACAGAACATATGTCTAATATATATATATATTTAAAAAAAAAGTAAAAAAAAGGGTGTCCTTCTTGGTCTTGAACCCGAGTTCGCTCGGTGATAATCTACTCTACGCAATTGGCATCATAGGACGGTATCAATATGAATTTTTATGAAACATTTCAAAATAATACTACAAATCATTTTTTTTAATAGAAACATATGGAAAGGAATATCATTCAGCCACTTATTTCAAAAAGATAATATTCCAAATAAAACTAGTTTTATTTTATTTTTTTTATTTTTGTTTTTTTTTTTTTTAATTGAAATGTCTCATAAAAATTCATATTGATACCCTGAGTCCTGTGGCGCCAATTTAGTGCGTGGGATTATCACCGTGCGAACTCGGGTTCAAAACCGAGTAGGACATATGTTGCCCTTTTTCGCATGATGCGATTTACGCCGCTACCAGCGGACACGAGGATGGCGACGGATGTCGCTCCCCCCCGCCCCCCCGGCACGCACCGCCGACAGCACCAGGATACGTATTCGTAGCACCAGGATACATGCCCGCACTGCCCGCAGCACCAGAATGATATCCCCGCACAAAAAAAGGGCCACAGGAGCACAAAAAAAGGGCCACAGGACTATATTTTTGCAATTTTTTTTTATGAATATAGTAAATGTAAAATAATTATTCATCAAACTAATGAACATAACTATTATTATTCTTATTTTATAAATCATTGAAGACATTTGTATGAAATATAAATTAAATGATTTTTTAATAAATTGTCAATCGAATCTTCGATTGAATTTGCTCGATTCTATCGAAAGACTTTGAATTGAATTCGTTTTTACTAATCGCTAGAATAACTAGAATGCTCTTTGATTAATTTTGTTTATATCAAGTGTCAATTGGACAATCTTCAATTTATTTTGTTCATATCTTTTATATAATCAATCGTCATTTCATAATTTTACATTATAAATGTTGATAAAAATTCAAGTTGTAAACTTCAGAGAAATATACACATATTACTAATTACTAATATTATAATTACTATTATACTAGTATTACTTTTCTATAGATGACGATAGACTATATAAACGATTTATCTAATTGTAAGGTAATTTGATATGAACGAAATAAATTGAAGAGTGTCCAATTGACACTTGTGATATAAACAAAATTAATCAAAAAGCATTCTACGATTAGTAAAACGAAGCATTCTACGAAAATGAATTCAATTCAAAGTCATTCGATAAAATCGAGCTAATTTAATCAGATTCGATTGACAATTTATTACCAAATAAAAAAATCATTTGATTTATATTTCATACGAATGTCTTCAATGATTTATTAGAATAAGAATTATTTTAATATAATAGTTATGTTCATTAGTTTGATTAATAATTATTTTACATTTACTATATTCATAAAAGAAATTGCAAAAATATAGTCCTGGACCCTTTTTTGTGCGAGGCTACCATCCTGGTGCAGCGAGCAGTATGGGCACAAACTCTATAATTATAATTGTGCAAGAAAAAAATAACATATATATATATATATATATATAAATTGTATTTTTCTTATAATAAATATTCTTATTTGTTATATTCGTAAAAACGCACGTCAGATCTTTCATATTCACGCGGTATCAGTAGTATGTATGTACCGCAGTAATCTGTCTGTGCAGTACGTTGATATGATCTACTGCGCGACTCGTCACTCACGTCGCGCGGTGCTATATGTACGCGTAACAACGAAGCAGCGTACACAAGAAGTCATGTTAGGATGTGTCGTTACCGTGTAAAGTGAAACGTGAAAAGTTTCTACATAATATATATTTATAATATATATTTAGTTTGTTTTTAGTTTTAGTATTTAGTATTAGTTTGTTGTCCACACAATGGGACAGAAATATAACGCAAAAAATTTGCCTCTTACTAAACGTAGAGTTTCTTTCAAGAAAGGCTGGCTGCAAAGGTTAGTACATTTTTTCAAATTACATGAGAAAATACAAACAAACATTTTCTACACATGCATACACACACGTATACATATAAATATACATATCTATCTATCCATGTATCTCTCTCTCTCTCTCTCTCTCTCTCTCTCTCTCTCTCTCTCTCTCTCTCTCTCTCTCTCTCTCTCTCTCTCTCTTCTCTCTCTCTCTCCTCTCTCTCTCTCTCTCTCTCTCTCTCTCTCTCTCTCTCTCTCTCTCTCTCTCTCTCTCTCTCTCTCTCTCTCTCTCTCTCTCTCTCTCTCTCTCTCTCTCTCTCTCTCTCTCTCTCTCTCTCTCTCTCTCTCTCTCTCTCTCTCTCTCTCTCTCTCTCTCTCTCTCTCTCTCTCTCTCTCCTACATCCATGCATTCTCTACATGCATATATATATATATATGAGTTAGTATTTTATTTTATTTTATTTTTATATATTACATAAAATTTATAATCTAAAAATAATAAATTTTTTTATGGTTATAATTGATTATGAAGTTTCAAGTAGATAATTTATTGTTATAAATAAATGATATATATAAAAGTATAGAAAAGATAATAATACAATTATTATTTTGACGAAGCAGAGCAGTAGTTGAATAAAATTATTGAAAGAGATAGATTTTATTTTAGATTATTTAGATATTGCGTATATACAGGATGTTTCGATAAAAGTGGGCAATCTTTCATGGACATGTAGAACAAATAAAAACAATCCTCTAACATCCTATACATTTTTTTCTATAACGCATCTTTATGAAGATACTTGTTGAAAAGTATTTTTCAAAACTCTTATATCATTCTGTAGTATAATAATTATTTTTAGGTCTTGAAAATAGATTAAAGTTTTTGATATAAGTTTAGTATGTTCAGAAAATCCGCCCTTGGCTCTCCGATATGATATCAAGGAATTTATATATATATTGGCCTTTACATAAAAATAATACAATCTACAGAGTAATATAAGAATTATTTAGAAAAATACTTTCCAAATTCTTTAGACAAGTATTTCGATGCGTTATAGAAAAAAATTTTTTAGAAACTTATAGGATTATTTTTATCTGTTCTACATGTCCACTAGAGATGGCCCACTTTTACCGAAATGCCCTGTGCACATATATTAGATAAATATATATATATAAATTTTCTATATATACATATATATACATACACAATATTTATATAATCTAAAATAAAATCTATCTTTTATGCAACTACTGCTCTCATCCATCAAAATAATAATTGTATAAATCATTTTTTTTCTCTAAATCTAATACTATATAATTATTTATTTATAACAAGAAAATTAATAACTTTATAATCAATTATAATTATAAAAAAGATTTATATATTTTAAATTTATTTTAATTCTACTTTACAAAAAGAAATAAATTTTCAAGGAATATTTTAAATAATTTTACAATTAGGTCTTTTTATTTAATTATTTTATTTGTTATTTTTAAAATTTCAAGCATTTTTTGGAAAAAGTCAATGATATTGTGATTGTGTGTGGGTTTTCTTATTGTAAAACCACAAATGTCGGTTCCTAAAATTTACGTAAATTCTCAGATTTACCAAAATGGTTTGTTCCAAAAATAAAAAACGGTCTTTACTAAAGTCTTACCAATCAATGTTATTTACCTAGTCTTGTAGTAAAAGTAATTTTGACAAGAAATAATGATAAAAAATGGAAAAATATTTTAAATATATTTATTTTTCTTTCTGACTTACATAAAATTGAATGTTTTGAATAATAATAATAATATATAAAAGCTTCTTTTCTTCAAAGTTATAAAAGAAAGTAGTAAAGCTTGTAATTCTGGTAATATGAAGAATTAGTGAGCCAACGAACATTTCCTTTCTTTTAGTAAGTTTCTTTTTTATTACAAAAAATTATAAAAAATGGTTTATATATTTAATTTTTTTTGTATTTTTTTTTCACTCAATCTATTTAATTTTATGCAAAGCAAAGAAAAATAAACCTATTCGGTATAAATTTTTATCCATTTTTGAGCATTATTTCCTGTAAAAATTAAATTTCGATTTTTTATTACAAGTGTAGGTAAATTCTTACATTTCTGAACAGTGACTGGTAAAACTTCAAAGTAAAGACCGTTTTTTATTTTTGGATTTACAAAGTATTTTGGTAATTCTTAGGATTTAATTCTAGGAAGTGTTAATTCTAGGAACCGACATTTGTGGTTTTATACAGTAAAGCACACACACACACACACACATATATATATAATTTTAAATCACCATATTTTGAATGGACTTTTTGCAGAAAATGCTTAAATTTTTAAAAATAATAAACAAATAAATTGAATAAAAAGGCCTAATTGTAAAATTAAAATATCTGTTTAAATTTAAAATATTTTGAAAATATATTTCTTTATATAACATACATATATATGTATATATAAGTAATTTCGAAAAATTAAAAATTTTAAAAAATAAAGCAGTCTCTTGTTCATTTTTTAAAATAGTAATTAGTAGAAATAGTAGTAGTATAATAGTAGTTTAGTAATAGTAGTTTAAAGTAGCAGTAGTTATAAAAAAATATTTTATAGAGACGATTTATTCGTCTGCTAGTTGCTTCTAAAAATATCTTCTCCCAGAACGATTTGCATGTGCGTTCTGGTTATTTAAAAAAAGATATTTATATACCAGAGACGATTTATTCGTCTGCTAGTTGCTTCTAAAAATATCTTCTCCCAGAACGATTTGCATGTGCGTTCTGGTTATTTAAAAAAAGATATTTATATACCAGACACGATTTATTCGTCTGCTAGTTGCTTCTAAAAATATCTTCTTCCAGAACGATTTGCAGGTGCGTTCTGGTTATTTAAAAAAAGATATTTATATACCAGAGACGATTTATTCGTCTGCTAGTTGCTTCTAAAAATATCTTCTCCCAGAACGATTTGCAGGTGCGTTCTGGTTATTTAAAAAAAGATATTTATATACCAGAGACGATTTATTCGTCTGCTAGTTGCTTCTAAAATTATCTTCTCCCAGAACGATTTGCAGGTGCGTTCTGGTTATTTAAAAAGAGATATTTATATACCAGAGACTTCGTGAACTGGTTATTTTTCACATCAGATACACATTGGTTCATATGTGTCTTCTGATTCTTATAAAATATAAGACATTGATACTACATTATTTATTGTATGTGTATAATGTAATATAGTTATTTTTAGTTAGATGTAGATTTCTAAACAAGAGACTGTATTTATTTTTCAGAAATTTTACTTTTTCTTTATTATATAAAATGATATAACTGACACACTTATTTTGAACAATATTAACATAATTTTTTTTGCAGGCGACGAATGCTGAACCTGATAAAGCGCCAAGAAGAAAATGACTCCAGGAATAGCACGTGTAAGGATACTAACAATGAATCCATCGATTTTCAGAAATCGGTGGAATTATTCTCCGATGCGATGGATTCGAACCAATCGTTAGTACCCACGATGCAATACCTGGAGTTAGATTCAAATACAGGTACGTGTAGTCAAAATGACTCCAGAAATAGCACGTTTAAAGATACTAACAATGAATCCATCGATTGTCAGAAATCGGTGGAATTATTATCCGATACGATGGATTCGAAAGTTAGTACCCAATCGTTAGTACCTACGATGCAATGCCTGGAGTCAAATTCAAATACAGATAAGTGTAGTCAAAATGTCGAACTGTGCGAAGATGACAATTATTTTGTTATCGAAAATGGCCCTCTGGATACGAATCGTATCCAGGAAAGCTTGCCTCAAGGCCGTCACATTGTCGACATTTCTCATATGTGCAATGAACTCCAGAGATCAGTCAATAATCATATGAAAAGAATACAGGACCAATTTAAAGATTGGAAAGTGATAACGACTCAAATCAAAGGCCAAGAGGAAAATGTCGAACTTTACGAAGATAACAATTATTTTGTTATCGAGAATAGCCCTGTAGATATAAATCGTATCCAGGAAAGCATGCCTCAAGGGCATCGCATTGTCGACATTTCTCATATGTGGAATGAACTCCAGAGATCATTCAATAATCATATGAAAGGAATAGAGTGCCAATTTAAAGATTGGAAAGTCATGAAGACTCAAACCAAAGGACAAGAGGAAAATGTCGAACTTTGCGAAGATAACAATTATTTTGTTATCGAGAATAGCCCTCTGGATATAAATTGTATCCAGGAAAGCATGCCTCAAGGCCAAGAGGAAAATGTCGAACTTTGCGAAGATGACAATTATTTTGTTATCGAAAATGGCCCTCTGGATACGAATCGTATCCAGGAAAGCTTGCCTCAAGGCCGTCGCATTGTCGACATTTCTCATATGTGGAATGAAGTCCAGAGATCATTCAATAATCATATGAAAGGAATAGAGTGCCAATTTAGAGATTGGAAACTCATAAAAACTAGAACCGCAGAGTTGAAGACGCATTTTACTTTCAAGTGCCAAATGTGCAATACTGAAGCCACTATCTGCTCAGAACCCGAAGAGCCGGAAATATTAGACATTGGTATGGCTGCTGTAGCAGGAACTGTTACAGTAGGAATTGGCTATGCCCAGTTGAATGAGCAATGTGCAATCATGAATATTCCTTCCATGTCCGAGCCAAAGTACATAGAAAATAGAGAAAAATTAGTCGATGCTTTTGAAAAAACAGCCATGGAAAGTATGAAAATGGCTGGCGAAATTGAAAAGCAACTCGCTCTTGAGAGAAACGAAGTTATAAACGGTATTCCGTACATAACAGTTGTAGCGGATGGTAGTTGCATGAAGAGATCGTATGGCAGTGCCTACAATTCTCCTTCCGGTATCGGAGCTACAATTGGTTATCGTACGAAAAAGATTCTCTTCGTCGGTGTCCGCAATAAATTTTGCGCAATATGTGATATAGCAGAGCGAAAAGATATAGAACCAAAAGCTCACAAATGTTATAAAAATTTTGATCGCAACGAAACTCCACAAGGATGGAGAGCGATGCCATCGCAGAAGGTTTCAAATGTAGCCTCGAAATGGGCTGATTTTTAAAACAGTTATTGCCGATGGTGATAGTAGCGTTTATCAGGCTATTATTGATAATAGACCATATAATGAACATATGGTTACAGTAAAAAAAATAGAATGCACAAATCATTTACTTCGCAATTTGTGTAAAAAGCTCAAAGCGATGGCAGAGACAACTCAGCCAAAAACGCAGAGGCAGCGTGGCTTTACAGAGTTGCGAAATGTTGTGAAAAACAACATTAAACATATTAGAAAAGAGGTAGAAAAGGCAGCCGAATTACGAAGAAAAGACCAACAAACACCTCAACATTATAAGGCTATGGAATTGCAAAAAGATATATTGAACATTCCTAGCCATGTTTTTGGCGAACATAAGCGATGCGAAGCACGCGGTCGTATATGCGAAGAGAAGGATAGTAAAACGAACAAAAATTATGTTGCACTTTTAAAAATACATGGTTTCAAAAGATAGAAAGCGCTATCACATATCTAAGCGGTTATTCCGACAGCTTATTGCTGAATTTAACCAATAATCCTGCAGAATCGTTTAATTCGATAATCTGCAAAGAAATTGGTGGAAAGCGCATTCATTTTGGTAAACGAGGCTCTTACAATGCCAGAGTTGCGGCAGCAGCTGTGCAATTTAATACGCAACAAGCCATTACAGAATTGCATAAGAGCATGGATAAAACTGTTCCGCCTATTGTTGAGAAACTAGAAAAACAACGACAAATAAAAGTTGCAAAAACCAGAGAATCTCGACAGGTGCAAGGCAGGCAAAAAAAATTTAAACAAGAGACAGGAACAGATCGTTATTATGGTCCGCAATCTCAAAAACCAGATCTTCCATCTGATGTATTTGAGCAACTTCGGCAAAATCATTTAGAAAAATTGTCCGAAAATGCGAGAAACTGGAAGAAAATTGAATTCGATACGAGAAGCCAAAGGGACTCGGAATTATGGTTATCATTGAGACGAGAAATGCTGACAGCATCCAATTTTGGACCTGTATGTCGCATGAGACCAACAACGTCTTGTGCAACAACAGTAAAAGCCATTTTATATCTTTCGTTCATTGATACCGCAGCCCTAAAATATGGTCGCGAGAACGAAGAAGTAGCAAGGAAAGAATTGGCTATAAAATTAAATAAAGAAATAAAACCTTGCGGATTATTTATCGATACTGAAAATCCGTGCTTGGGTGCTTCTCCTGACGGAATTATTGATGAAAATGGTCTAATGGAAATAAAATGTCCTCTGTCAGCTGAGCATTTGACAGCAGAAATAGCTGTAGAGACATTGCCTTCTTTAAAAGGTATTTTTGATAAAAAAGATCCACATAAAATAAATCGAAATCATCGATATTTTTATCAAGTTCAAGGTCAGTTGAACATAACACAGCGAGAATATTGTATTTTTGCTGTTTGGACTCCACAAAGCATGAAAATATTGCGCATTGAGGCAGACAATTTTTTTTGGAGAAATCAAATGCTGCCTTTCTTAACACGCTTCTATAACGAATGCATGCTTCCAGAAATCTTGGACAGTCGTCACAATAGGCATATGCCAATCAGAAATCCAAGATACATTATAGAAGCTAAAGAAGAAGCAGCAAAAAAAATACTGACAAATCAAATAAAGAGACCAAATATAATAAAAAGCGAAAATGACATAGAAGAGAGCAAACGATTCAAACCGAACGTTTCGATGGAAGCAATAATGACTGATATTGCTGGTATTGCTCTAAATAAAGAGCAAGATGATGATTGTATTATTATAAGTTACTCACGTAACGAACAAGATATATCTGAAGACGATATAAAAAGAAATGAAAAAATTTTAAATACGTTTGCTCCTCTTTATTTGGTAAAAGATAACATCTTGGGTATGACAAGTTAATTAAACGATGAATCGTTGGATCTATTTTTGCGTATTATAAGAGAAACTTCTCATTTCGAAACGCAAAGTGTGCTACATATAGAATACCCTCACATGATTAAAGCTAGTCGTAGTGATAATAGCTTACAAATAATTGGAGGGAATTGTAGTAATCATTGGAGATGTATTTTCTTTGACGGCACCAAACTTCGCGTGTACGATAGTCTATCTGGCTGTACATACGATAAATTGGTAGCTAAAGAGAAAAATTATATACATCTTCGTTATCCAACAATAAGCTCGAGTGACATAATTTTTGAAAAGGTTCAAATACAACCTGATGGCGTATGTTGTGGAATTTATACTGCAGCTTTCGCCACGACTGTAGCCTTAGGAGGCAATCCTTGTGAGGAAAAATATTCCAAAAATGTTAAATGTATGAGAGAACATTTTTATACAATTCTAGAAAGCAATAAACTCTCACCTTTTCCAAAATGATAAAAAAGTATAATTTTCTATTTAAAAAAATTTATTCTGGGAAGAATATAGATTTCAAAAATCTATATTCTACAATTGACCAGAAAAAGTTATATCAATCTCGATTGCAAATTATAATCGGAGAGACGAAACACATATATTGGTTGCGTTCTCACGAGAATGGATGGGAAGGGGTCCATTCTATATTTTATTCAGAATATTGTAAAAATACATTATTTTGTTGCAATCGAGACTGTATTGTAAAAATATGTATTGTAAAAATCTTTATTACAATCATAGTCGTCCTCAGGGAGGGGCAAAACGAGCACTTGCCCCCTCCCCTAGAAAATGGAAAAAAAACCTTTCTCAATTTACATCTACCTTGTCGCGGTGAGAAAGCTTTTACTAAAAGATGTAAAAAGTATACATTTTTTCTGGAAGTGATATGCCCCCCTCTGGAAAAAATTATGAACATTTATACGATTGCATATATATATATATATATATATATATTACGTATATATTGTATATGTGTGTACATATACACACATAATATTAAAATACATTTGTATCTATTGATTATCCAAAATATGTAAGTATTATGCACACAAATCTGCATGCATCATATACATTTCTTATATTTATATACACGTATGCATACATAAAACATCTATATATATATATATATATATATATATATACGTATTTTATTTGACATAGTGGATTATCATAAAAATAAATTTTATCATAAAAATAATAAATAAAACATTTTCGGGAAAATTGTTCTATATAAAAGTTGTAAAAGGTTTCGAAGGGAGACAATATATCGTGATTGTTCGGCGTTTTTCAAAGATAGAGTTCAACCTAGTTTTTTTTTAATGAACCTACCTTATTTTTATTATATAAATCGAATCGCAGTATTCACCATAAAAAGTAATAAAATGGCTAAAAAATGAAAACGTAACGAGATATTTTATAATTTATTTGATATAATTAAATAAATAATGAAATATATCTTATGAAATATTTATTTTTCGATAATCTTACCTCTATACTTATGCACAAAATAATGAGAGAAATAAACTGGTATAAAAGAACACGTAGTTGTTTTCAAGAAAACGTATGTAAATTAGCAGCTACATATTTTTGTCTTTGAAAACAACTATATGTTCTCTTTACACCATTTCTCTTTATTTTGTGCATAAGTATTGAGGTAAAATCAAAAAATTAATATTTTATGAGATATTTCATACTTCATAATATAATATTTCGTAACTTTTTTATTTTTTAGCTATTCTACTACTTTTTATGTTGAATGTTGCGAGAGTTCGATTTATATAATAAAAATAAAATAATTCCATAAAAAAATAACAAATATAATTGAAAAACACTACGCAAGAGCAATTTTCATGATATTATCCCCCTTCAAAATCTTACAATTTTTATATGAAACATTTTCCCAAAAATGTTTTATTTTTATGGTAATCCACTGTATCAAATAAAATTCATTGCATATATATGTATATGTATTATGTATGTATGCATACATGTATGTAAATATAAGAAATGTATATGACACATACAAATGTATATGCATAATACTATGGCTGAGTTTCGATATTCACTGCCAGTACTGAAAATCTATAGCGAGCGTAATGTAAACTATAGATTTTCAGTACTGACAGTGAATATCGAAACTTGGGGTATATATAACTGGATATTATAATGTAACTTTTTAGTATATTACAATCAATCTAATACAATTCGGTTTTTTCCAATTTTCGATATAATCGACGATTATATAACATGTATTATTTATATAAATATTATAAGCATATATATTTTTGAGCAAATAAGTAAATATTTATATATATGTAATAGAAATCTATTCGCAATACACTCATACATATGAACAATTGTGTTCAAACATGTGATAGAGACCGACACACATATGATATACTGTTATCTATGCGCTTCGATACTCTGATACGCGTGCGAAGCGATAGAACAGTAAAAATATATGATGTCTAATTTCAATATATTGAACACAGTTTTTATTTGCTGTTTTATTGCTCTTTATGTATAACGCTGTCGGTAATGGCAGAACTAAAATTATCGACAATTTTTTTTTTTATATTATTATCGACAATTATCAGCAATTATCGACAATTTTAGTTCCGCTCAGATGAGGGCGCAAACCCGTCGGAGTTCGGCCATCCGTTTAGGATCCCCTTAATTGTTTAAAAAATTCCTCTTCATCATTGCTCTTTATTGTAAAAGATTAAAGAATAATTTATAAATAAAGAATAATTATCCAAAATAAAATTTTGCAACCTTAGGAAATACGTTATCTGTGCTTTAGAATAGAGAATTGTTTTAATTATATGCAATGAACGATATATAATTTCGCAGTCTTATATACAGCGTTTATGTTTTATTACGTTATTCTCTAAATCATTCTTCTTATAAAACACTCTTAATCATTATCTATTCATCAGACATATTAAAATACACTTTGCTCCGTTTTAACATTAAGGTTTTGCGAGAAATGAAGTTTACATATACATGCCAACGCGAAACAAATACAGACTTATCGTAGTGCAATTAAAGCGTTAAATTTGTATTTTTTTTAAGAGAGGGAAAAATACATAGAGAATACCTTCAATACGATTTACCAGCGTGCAATACTACATTGTGCGCGCTCTTGAGAAAATTTGATCCATGTTTCAGCACCGTGTTAGGCCGCGCCGCGCAATCTGCAGGGCGAGCAAGTGAGAATACACAGAAATCTCTTGACGAGAAGATTCACAAACGTTAACGTCCCCGGTGCGCTTCGCAAAGGCTGACGGTATCGTTGAAACCTGTCGTCGCACTCTTCGTCCTCTTCGTATTCATAATTGTAATTGTACGATGTTGAAAGATAACGCGGATAATAATAAAAGTAATATTGACGATGACGTTGATGACGCTGATGCTGTTGTTGATAAGGATGCTGGATACGATGCATGCACCTCCTAGTCTCCAAGTCGCTGAGTCCTGGCAGTGAAGGGCGTGCGAGTGTACGCGTCGACGCTGTATTATATTATATTAATTAAAATAGAGAAAAATTTCTGTCAAGTTTCAAACTTAATGATATTCACATATTTCAATGTTTACAAAATATGGTTAAATTAATCGTTTCAATAATATAGATGCAATGAGAGAGATGATTATACATATAATTAAATATCGCTGACACATTTCCTAACCTCGAAAGACTTATATCTTTCCTTATTTGCTACTAAGATTTAAGGTTCACAATCACTGCAATACATAAGATACAGCAAACCTAAAAAAGAAAAAATATCTCACGTACCACAGTAGACTGCGTCAACTAATTGGTTCACATAAGATAAAAAATTTTATTAATCGCAGCATTAAATAGATCACGTTCAATAAGATCAATTTCAACGCGTGTCGTGTGTGATGAATCGGGACCGTGATCAATATTAATGTGGTCAATCGGGACCGTGGTCAAAATCGGGACCGTGGTCAATTGTAACGTGGTCAATCGCAACGTGGTCAATCGCAACGTGGTCAATCGTAACGTGGTCAATCGGGACCGTGGTCAATCGGGACCGTGGTCAATCGGGACCGTGGTCAATCGGGACCGTGGTCAATCGGGACCGTGGTCAATCGGGACCGTGGTCAATCGGGACCGTGGTCAATCGGGACCGTGGTCAATCGGGACCGTGGTCAATCGGGACCGTGGTCAATCGGGACCGTGGTCAATCGGGACCGTGGTCAATCGGGACAGTGGTCAATATCAACGTGGTCAATCGGAACTGTGGTCAATTAGGACCGTGGTCAATATCAATGTGGTCAATGGGGAATGTGGTCAATATCAACGTGGTCAATCGAGACCGTGGTCAATATCAACGTGGTCAATGCAATGTGGTTAATATCAACGTGGTCAATCGGGACCGTGGTCAATCAGGACCGTGGTCAATCGGGATCGTGGTCAATCGGAAGCGTGGCCTATCGGGACGGTGGTCAATCGGGACGGTGGTCAATCGGGACCGTGGTCAATCGGAACGGTGGTCAATCGTTATCGTGGTTAATCGCAACGTGGTCAATATTAACGTGGTCAATTTCAACGTGATCAATCTCAACGTTGTCAATCGGGACTGTTGTCAATATTAACGTGGTCAAACGGGACGCTCCCATCTAAAATATTTTCCAATATCGACAAAGAACTTTTTATTATTTATTGTCAATTTTCAGATTGTTATGTATATAGGATACGTTGTGATTACACAGTTGGAAAATTTGTGTTTTCTTGTTAAAAACGGTCCCCGTTAAAATTGTTGTGTTAAATATTTAACACATTCGTGTGCTAAATTAACATATTGCTGTTGTGTTAATTGAACTCAAATGTAAATTATTAAAATAACTGAAAAAAAGTGTAAAAATAACACAATGTGTATTTACTTTTAATTTTACACAATAAATATGTTCGATATTATTAGTGACAAGATTTATCTGTTAAAATTTACAGAAAAAATGTTAATTTTACTTTATAATATAAGTAGGGATGATAAAATGTAAAATTAACAATTTTTTTAGTTAATATTTACATTAAAACTATGTTAATTTAACACAAAATTTATTTTAAGTTTACTTGAAGTTTGCATTTATTTTATGTTAAAATATTAACACAATATTCGTGTTATCATTTAATATATCCGTATTATGTTAAATTAACACAAAAATTTCTGTGGACCGTTTGGGACATGTGATATTTGTTAAATTTAACACAAATTTTTCAACTGTGTAGTTACGTTTGCGCGTATGTATTGATCTTAATGGTAGGAATATCATATATTTTATTCATGCGAATTTTTCTTCCATCTCGTGGAAAAGGCTAAGAAAAATATATATGGCGTGTAATTAGAATGTGCTTTTGAAGAACTTATTTCACATAAACCCTTTTGCGTAATTTATGCAATATTTACAGAGAGATTAATGATTTTTATATTAATTTCTGCAGAATAATTAAAATAATAAAACAATGAATGTACAATGTATGAATGAACATAGCTAGATGTGTTAATAATTATTGTTATATATGTTAGTATTAAATAATTATATAATATACCATGTATTAATGTTTTAATAAACTGAAATTGTTTTTACAAATTTCCAGAACATTTCCATCAACATATCTTGATATTTTTTTCACACGATATGCGCAATTACAAAAAGAAAAATGTTAATAAAATAATTTAATATATGTAAGATTAAGATTTTCTTAAAAACTTCTTGATTGTATAAGATCGATCCGATTGTGTTACATATAGCTAGCGTAATGTTAAACAATATTTTATCGCGTATGCCAGCCTTTGAATAAAGAGAAAGCTCTTAAATCAAGTTTTTGAAATTACTTCAAATTATGTATACCTATGCATCCTTGCTTGCTTCAATTTAAATTTCTGAAACAGTTTGCTAGTCTTCTTGTAGAAACGGAGGTAATTGGTTTGTGCTGAATAATTGTTTTAATAATGGAACTTTGTGGAAATGTATCTAAATCGAATATAAATCCTTTAATTTCTTGAAATTTATTTTTTGAGCACATTTAGTCAATGCTAAAAATGTGTTACATTATCTTTCTCAAATATTTTGTTTTATAAATAGTATTTTAAATGTAAATTTCTACACACAAAAAAAGTTTTTAAACATTTATTTTATAAATAATTTTAATAAAAAATATATTTCTATTTTGAGAGTAAAAAAAAATTATTTCAGAAAACTAAAATTTAGAAACTTACATATTTAATAAATATGCGATATATATATTGTTACGTCCTGTGGACTGCACGATTCTTTTCTCCTCCCCGATTTACGCAGATTCGCGTTCCGCGAACATATTAATTATAAGACCGAAATTAGTTATAAGAATTAAACGGAGAAAGACAGTGATTGTGAAACAACTCGACCGGTGAGATTACGAAACCTACACTTTGATCAATAAGTCATAAGTAATGTTGAAATATCACGATCGACACACGCTATCAGCGGACCAAAGATCAGAATTAGGAAAGAACCCTTCATACAAGAGAGCAATACGTTGCGCAAAAGGGATTAAACACCGAACGTATGACTATGAGTCACAAGAAAAGAAGACGCCCTTTGCTCTATAAGAAGGGCAGACGAATAGTATAAAAAAAGCGAATCTTCCAAGAACGCTCTCTCATTAATTCCGCCTACGTCGTGGCAGTTACGCACTTCATACTGGATCCTCGCATTAAGCATATATTGTGACCATCGGGGCTCAACAACCAGCTACTAGTCAACCTACACCTTCGCCCACACCACTCGAAGGAACCATCGATCCTGAGGATCAACCTATAGCTGCCAGCCCGCTCACCAAATAATATACAGCCAATAGTGAGGACTCTCATTCTTCTACGATCACGGAAGTGAATAAATCCCCGGAATCGCGACTAAACCTAATAATCCGTAGTGGAAATCGCTGCCCGTCGAGCATTGAAACGCGCTCTCCGATTGAAACGGGACGATCAAAAGCCAACGCGAATCCTCAACCGCCTCATAGCACAGCACTACGACCTGCACGATTCGCAGGAGTTCCGAGAGCGCTTTCTATCGTCAGGTCCTAAACGAAACCGCTCCTCCTTCTTCTCCTCTCCGTCCCGAGGTCATCGACCTCACTGACGAGTCGAACTTCATATCAACGTTACACACACACTCATATATAATTGTTTATACATGTCCACAAATTCAAATGTCTAATTCTCCGAATATTATTAAGATTTTATTTTTTGAATAAATGATAATTATTTACATTACGCGAATTTAAAGTCTTATTTAAACCCCTGTGTTCCTTCCTATATCCCCCGAGATCGCACAAGGTCCTATCCCGTGTAAAAGGGATTTAATTCCCTTACCGAAAAGGACCGACGAACGGACCCCTGAGATAAGCCAGGTAAAAGCGACTATCCAGTCGTTGACCTGCAAAGGGGCCAGACAGTCCGTTCGACCCGAAATCACTCCGATTTCGGGAAAACGCTGTTACGACCTTCGAGCGGCCTTTCCTTCGTGCAGGCCAGGACGTAACAATATATTCATGCTATTTATTAATATAGGTATACTTAATTTTGCAAAAAAATCAAATTTAAGCAGTAAAATATATATATATATATGTATATACAGGGTGTCCCATTTTAATCTCCTCATGCAAATATCTCGAAATATTTGGAAGATATGGAAAAATGTGTCAGACAAAAGTTGTAGGACTTGAAGGGGGACAGATGATGAAAATATGGACTTGACCTTGAGTGACCTATTGAAGGTCAGGTCAAGGTCATCGATGGGGTGGACTTCCGAATACGACCCACGCCCGGTTGCTATGAATTTTTGTAGAAACATTGTTGTTAAAATACTTTAATTTTAATTCTCGGATCTCTATGTAATTTTCAATTTATCATTTCATTTATTTTAACTTCTATTTCTGCGAAAGTCGTGCATCGGCTCGGCTTCCCGAGCGAATATGTTTACGTTTTTTCCGCATCTCGAGCGTCTTGCCGCGCGTCTCGCAGCACCTCGCAACTGTAAATCAGCAGTTCGGCATTATAACGTTCGCGTCCTTGACATACATATTTTTCGCCGAAATCCTGTTCAGTTCGCTATCGACAGCTGTCTAGCAAACATCTCGTTTACGATAACTTTCTGTGCTCTGTTTTTCTCGCGATTATTCATTGTAATCGATTCTATCTCAAATAAAAGATTTGTTGTCTATTACAAATAGTCGATCTCTTCATCTCAGTGCATTTCATCAACGATATCACCGATAATTTCGAACACGTAATAACATTTTTGGTCCTTCGAGCCGGATACTATTTCGATCTCTCGTACAATTCGCGGCGTTCGGCAATACTCTCGCTGGAGTCTCGCTTTCGCAAGACTCTTCCTCTCTCATTGTCAGTGCTCTACATCGCATTATCACGGTGAAGTGATATATCTCACAACTGCATTCGCGGTTCTCAAACTCATTCGATCTGTGTAACCGTTAAACTTTCAAGTTCAACAACAAGTGCTTGTGACCTTTCGTGAACTCACCTTCAAAATGGCAACATTCGGAGCAGTCATCGAGAAACAAAACCATTTCTACGGTCTAATCGCTCGTGCCTTTGAAAACACGAAAAAACTTGGAGCGGAGAAAATCAACCGATTTTCCCTTGCAAACTCTCGAAGGAAATTGGGAGAAATTTCAAGGTAACCACGACAAACTCATAGGCAGCCTCACCGACGAAATGCGTAACCATATTTTGCTGACGACCTTTATGCGAAATGTGAGGACTCAAAGTCCTATCTATTACAAGCTCGTGAACCTTTTCTCGAAAAACCTAAAGACGCGAACGACTCTATTAAGTCTCACGACCCGCATTCCGGATCGTGTCGTTCATTGCCAAAAATCAGCCTACCAAAATTCTCCGGTGATTACCATGATTGGCCGTCGTTTCGCGATTTATTTCATTCGATGATCGGGTCGAATCGAGATATATCGTGCGTCGAGAAGTTGCATTATCTGAAGGCTCAAACGAGCGGAGAAGCAGCTCGATATCTCGCTAACATACCGGTGACCGCAGAGAACTTTTCGCGCGCCTGGCAAGCGCTCACTTCGCATTACGAAAATCGTCGCATCCTCGTCACTACCTATCTCGATCGTATCTTCGACTTAAAACCGCTGACTCAGAAATCAAGCTCAGATCTCAAGATCTTGCTATCAACCGTTAAAGAATCTCTTGGCGCCTTGCAAGCACTCGGTGCGCCTACGGAATATTGGGACATCCTTATCGTCTATGTCGTCACTCGGCATCTCGATTCACACACCTTGGAAGCTTGGGAGCTCGAACACGGAACCTCCAACGAACTCGCTTCATTCGCAGAGCTCAAACTTTTCCTCGAAGGGCGTATTCGAGCATTGGAAACCGTGCAGTCTCGCTTCTCGAAATCAGTGTATGCCTCATCGAAGTCGAACACCAAGGTCAAATCTGTCGCTCGCACTCATGCCACCGCTGTCAATAATTCGAAGTGTTCGTTCTGTAGCGCTGCTCATTACATCGCTTCATGTTCAGATTTCGCGTCCAAACCTCTCAGTGACCGACAGGAATTCGTCAACCGCAAGAATCTGTGTTTTAACTGTCTTGGAGCTCATCGTCTCAGTGAATGCCGCACATTAAAACGATGTCGGCACTGCAAAGCACAACATCATACGCTGCTCCACCGCGAAGTCGTATCTTCACCCGTTGCAGCTACTTCTACGAGCACTTCAGGGACATCGAGCGCGTCAACAACTACCATCCAACGCTCCAGTGATTCAGTCGCATCACGCAGCAGTTTCGTTCGAGCGTCCGCAAGTATTACTTGCAACAGCAAGCATGACGCTAGTCGCTGCGCATGGCGAAAACGTCAAACGTTAGCGCACTGTTGGATCAAGGATCCGAAGTTTCACTAATCCGAGAGTCACTGGTTCAATTACTCCGACTTCCACGCGGTCGTGCCTCGGTGCCCATTATCAGCGTCGGCGCTCAGCACGTCGGCTCCACTCGAGGTGTCGTCTCGCTACGACTTCGATCGCACATCGATTCATCCATCGAAGTCAACGTCTCCGCGTTCATCCTGCCTCGTGTCACCGGACGAATTCCAGCACAGGCCGTGGTAACGACATCGTGGACTCATCTAGCCGACTTGCCGTTAGCCGATCCAGACTTTGCTGTACCCGGCTCAATCGACATCATCCTGGGCGCAGATGTCTATGGATCTCTGTTGTGCGGATCTATTAAGCGCGGACCTTCAACCGTCCCCGTCGCTCAAGAGACATCATTCGGATGGATCGTTTCCGGACCTGCAAACTCGTCTTCCTCTTCTTCTCGCCCGGTCTCGTTCTCCATTCAATCTACCACAGACATCGATCTCCGCAACGAACTTCAGAGATTCTGGCTGCAAGAAGAAGTCGCGTCAACAGCCTCCACTCATTTGAGTCCAGACGAGCTCGAATGCGAGAAACACTTTCGCGAAACGCACTCTCGAGACAGCACCGGGAGATATATCGTTCGTCTGCCATTCCGCTCAACTCACAAGACCTTGGGAGAATCTCGATACGCAGCGAGTCGTTTGCTCGAAAGGGTCCGCCATAGGATACAGCAAAATCCATCCTTCGGCAAGCTCTACGTTGACTTCATGACGGAATACGAAGACTTAAGACACATGCAGCTGACAGAAAATCATCAAGGTCATATTACTCTAGTTTATCTGCCTCATCATGGGGTTCTTCGCGAATCCAGTTCCACGACGAAGCTAAGAGTCGTCTTCAATGGCTCATCGCGCACTACCACCGGCGTGTCACTTAATGATTGCCTTCACGCAGGACCGAAGCTGCAACAAGATCTCGATGCCGTTCTTCTTCGCTGGCGAACTTACGCTTTCGTCTTCGCTGCCGATATTCAGAAGATGTATCGGCAGATTGTAATTCACCACGAGGATCGAGATCATCAACGAATACTCTGGAGTGAAGTCGGAGCTCCTCGAGATTATCAATTGTGTACCGTGACCTACGGCCTCACTTGTGCTCCGTACCTCGCGCTTCGAGTAATTCATCAGCTTGCCTCCGATGAAGAACACGATTATCCGCAAGCGGCCAAGATCTTACACAGGGAAACTTATGTGGATGACATCCTTTCCGGTGCTGATTCTCCGCAAGAAGCTCAAGCCAAAGCCGCTCAACTAATCCGACTTCTCATGGCGGGCGGCTTCAGCTTGCAAAAATGGGCATCAAACGACGACGCCATTCTCTCGGGCATCTCACCGTTCTCTGAGCTACCTTCCACTCGGGAACTCCCGACCGAAGCTCGCACTCTCGGGCTCGCTTAGCATCCTACGAACGACATCTTTAGATTTCACGTGAGTCAATCTGATCTTCCAGTTACACTCACAAAACGATCCGCATTGTCTCGGGTCGCGCAACTCTTCGACCCTCTTGGATGGATCGCTCCAATCACCATTGTAGGCAAGATATTTATTCAACGGCTCTGAAAATCGCAAGTCGGATGGGATGACCTATTGCCTGCCTCTCTAGCTCAAGAATGGTTCACCTTTGACGAGGGCTTGAAAGGCCTGGCAGAGCTTTCAATTCCTCGCTGGATTGGCACTTCTTCGTCTGTAAAAGGGATCGAACTCCATGGATTCTCCGACGCTTCCCAGGACGCACTCGGCGCTGCTCTATACATCCGAACGTTCCACGATTACGCAAACGCCAAGGTCGAACTCCTCGCAGCCAAGAGCAAAGTCGCTCCCGTCAAGCGACAAACTATTCCTAGATTGGAACTCTCAGCTGCTGTTTTGTTAGCTCGCCTACTTGCTCGAGTTCGAGATCTCCTCGAATATCAGCGGGTGTCTGTCCATCTCTGGACCGACTCCAGTGTCAGTTTCGCATGGATCAAAGGTCATCCGTCAAGGTGGAAGGAATTCGTTTCCAATAGAGTGGCCGCTATTCAGGAGCTAGCTCCCGATGCTCGCTGGCATCATGTCGCAGGAGTGGACAATCCCGCCGACTGCTTATCGCGAGGTCTCTCTCCGCATCAACTTCATCATCATCACCTTTGGTGGCACGGCCCATCGTGGCTTCAAGGTCCCTCGGTTGGATGGCCGGCCGGAACTCCTTCTATCGAGTCATCCATCGACCTTGAAGAGCGCCCGAAGAATTCGATCCACGTCTCAATGGTAAGAGCAACACCTGACTATTGGGACTTACTAGATCGATATTCGCAGCTCAACCGTCTACTTCGCATTACGGCATGGATCATGCGCGCGACGTCTCGCTTCAAGCTCCCGTCCACCTTGGGATTGACAGCGGACGAGCTCCTCAACGCCCGATCATTCTGGTTAAAGGAAACACAGAGGATGTACTTTGGCCAGGAATTGGACCTCTGCTCTCGGAAATCTGTTCTTTGTCGCTCCCATCCACTTCTCAAGCTAACGCCATTCGTCGACTCAGACGGCATTCTTCGCGTCGGCGGACGCCTCAAAAATTCATTATTGGATTTAGACAGCAAGCATCCAGCCATATTGCCTCGCGACTCTTCCTTCTCGTCTTATAATTTCAGACATCCATCAGCAGACACTTCATGGCGGAGTGCAAGTCGTGCTGGCAACGTTGAGGCAACAATACTGGATCATCGGCGGTCGCATCCCCGTCAGCGCTTTCATTCGTCGATGCATCCGATGCACTCGACATCGCGCCGCCACCGCCAGAGAGATGATGGGATCGCTGCCAAAGTCTCGCGTGACACCAACGCGCCCATTTTTTCATTCCGGCGTGGATTATGCCGGTCCTTTCACTCTTCGCACCTGCGCCTCTCGGAATTACAAGGGCTATCTGATCGTGTTCGTCTGCTTCGCCACATCATCAGTCCACCTCGAACTTGCTTCAGACTACTCAACTCAAGGATTCATCGCTGCTTAGCGACGATTCATCAGCAGACGCGGCCGATGTAGTACAATCACGAGCGATTGCGGAACGAATCTTGTCGGCGCCGATGCGGAACTCCGACGGTTATTCCATTCCGCGTCTAAGGAGACTGCCGAACTATCTCATCTTCTAGCGGCGGCACTACGTGGAAGTTCAATCCTCCCTCAGCTCCACACTTCGGTGGTAAATGGGAAGCAGCGGTGAAATCTACCAAGTTTCACCTTCGACGCGTCATTGGCGACTCCGTCCTCACGTACGAGGAATTCAGTACACTTCTTGTACAGATCGAGGCAGTTTTGAATTCGCGACCACTTTCCGCGCTTTCTGACGATCCAGCCGATGTCTTCGCGTTAACTCCCGCTCACTTTCTCGTGGGCGAATCTCTCATTGTCATTCCGGAACCATCATTAACCGAAACGCCGATCTCACGCTTATCACGGTGGCAACTACTCCGTCAGATGCTCGAACGATTTTGGATTCGCTGGTCGACCGAGTATCTTCAGCGTCTACAGACTCGAAATAAGTGGCAGCAGTCCTCTAATTCAATCGCGATCGGTTCTCTCGTCTTAATTCTCGATGAGCGATATCCACCGTCGAAGTGGCCGTTAGCGCGAGTAACCGCTGTACATCCTGGTTCAGATGGTCGAATTCGTGTCGTCACCGTTCGTACTGCAACTTCGGAGTTTAAACGACCCGTCGTTAAATTGTGTCCGCTTCCGATCGACTCTCCAGCCGCATAAATGTAAATCTGTGTTTTTTTTTAATATTCAATCTCTATCCGTAATTACCTTCTGTTACTCGCGTTGAGTTATTTTCGTAGGTTGCATCTACCGGTCTGTATGCTTAGTATTAATAGCGCTAACTGTCATCAATTTCTTTGAACTATTTCTTTCAGCCTTTTATTTATTGTATCGTATCCTTTTTATTATTTGCTTCAGCGGCGTTTATCACGCCCCTGAGGCGGGCGGTAATGTTAAAATACTTTAATCTTAATTCTCGGATCTCTATGTAATTTTCAATTTATCATTTCATTTATTTTAACTTCTATTTCTGCGAAAGTCGTGCATCGGCTCGGCTTCCCGAGCGAATATGTTTACGTTTTTTCCGCATCTCGAGCGTCTTGCCGCGCGTCTCGCAGCACCTCGCAACTGTAAATCAGCAGTTCGGCATTATAACGTTCGCGTCCTTGACATACATATTTTTCGCCGAAATCCTGTTCAGTTCGCTATCGACAGCTGTCTAGCAAACATCTCGTTTACGATAACTTTCTGTGCTCTGTTTTTCTCGCGATTATTCATTGTAATCGATTCTATCTCAAATAAAAGATTTGTTGTCTATTACAAATAGTCGATCTCTTCATCTCAGTGCATTTCATCAACGATATCACCGATAATTTCGAACACGTAATAACAATTGTAAATGATGTCAAATGAATGTCCTTAAGTGGATTTTCACCAATACAAACATTTAATGCTAAAAATATTAAAATAATATTCTGTATAAATTATTGTCTATTTACGATTTACGAATTACGAAAGACAATATGGCTAATCATTTGTGTGAGTTTCTGTGGAGGCGAGATGTAAAAAAACATAAATTAGATCCATTTAAAAAATTAATTGAAGACATTAAAGATGTATATTCTGGCTAAAAAAAGAATAATATAAATTGTTTCTTGTTGACGTTTTCGTTCTGATATTCTATTTTTGTATTTCTTAGGATTCTTTATATATGTTGTGACGTGGTCGTCACGACGCGCGTCCGCCCCAGCCTAATCGCGGGGCAAAAAGCCAAGCGGTCACGCCAATCGCGAGAGAGCGAGAGAGAGAGAGCGAAACCGAAAATCCCAGAGAGACTGAGCAACACCGTATCAATTGTTACTAATTCGCGTGTATTTTACTTTATTTTTGGGAGCCTGACCGAGAGAGAATATTGTTGCTGGAGAAAGAGAGAGAGAGGTGTTGTCGTCGCAGGAAAGAGACAGCCGCGGTTGGAGAGATTAGCGAGATAAACATACCGCCGAGAACCGTAAGAACTGCCCTTCCTAACAACAAAGAAGGAAGCAAATACAGAGCGTCACGTAGGAATTCGGCCTTGACAATCTACTGACAGGAGATCCAGTGAGGCGCCCGACAACAGGCGCCGGAAGGGCCCAGACCGGGAAGATAACTTTCCTCCCGCGGGTTACCGCTCCGTCGGATACTGGACACAAGGCCACCGCGGGGAGGCCCGCGGCGCGAGGTCGCGAGGACCTCGAAACCCTACGCAAATACCGCGCGAATAAATATATTTTGTCACCATCACGAGGGGTGCTGTGAACCTCCGTACGGCCTTGCTAATCTCGCGCGACGACGGTAGACGGCACGGCGCCGTAATTGGTTATCGCGTACGCACCCCGCGTGCGCAGCATTGATCCGGCTGTCGATTTTCGGGCCGATAGATCCGGCAGATTGGTGCGACCGCTCAACTTAGCGAGACGTGTGACGACCTGAGCTCGATTCTGGCGATAAAGACGAGCTCAAGAGGGACCAAGTCGAAGGGAGAAGTACCGGTGAGGCTACCCTTTCGTAAGCGTATCAACTAATTATCACGTCTGTCACGGTGTTAATCCGAGTCTCGTCCGTTCTGACGCGATTGTCTTATTTAGTGAAGTTTTGTCGCGTGGGCTCTGCCTTATTCGGGAAACTATTTGGTGTACGAGCGATCGACGTCAAGCGGCGAGTACTTTCGCACCTTCGGGCAAGTGAATAATATTAACGCGAAATCTTCGTCTCTCTGGGATTCGATCATATATGTCGTGTCTCATATTACACGGTTGTCGCGTCTTTCTCTAATATTACTTCTGTTAGTGCGTATGTTTGTCGGGTCTCGTTGTTGTATGCGTTATCCGGCTGTGTCCGGACGTCACCTTGTGTTAATCTCATCGCGGAGGAATTCGACATAAAGAGAGTGATAACGCAGTTCGCGACCACCGGCGAGCGCGTTAGAGAGAGATTACGAGCGAGAGAGCGAGCGCAGTCGAGCGCGCGAGTGAGAGAGAACGCGCGCGAGTGAGAGAGATTACGAGCGAGAGAGCGAGCGTAGTCGAGCGCGCGAGTGAGAGAGAACGCGCGCGAGTGAGAGAGATTACGAGCGAGAGAGCGAGCGTAGTCGAGCGCGTGAGTGAGAGAGACAGCGCGCGGAAAAGATTCCGGCGCCCTCGATTCACCGGTGAATTTCGCCCGTCGGATCGCGAAAAATAGATTAATCCAGATATTGTATCACTCTCCAGTCTCGTCGCCGATATGGCCTTCCGATTGTTCGCGATCTAAGTCAGTTCGATAATGTCTATTTGTATGGTCGCGGTTATTCTTTCGTATTCGTCTATGCTATCGATGCGCGTATCTCGGACTTAAGCTTGTCGCGGATATAACTCTGTGTTCAATCGTCGAAATATTTTCTTTTGTATAGACTTTTGGAGTTACTGTGTCTTGTATATTATCTTCCGTCTTTATAGTCATTTCTTTATTACTTTCCTAGTTTTCCATTATACTTCATTATTAATATCGGTTCCAGTTATAATTTGTTATCTTCAACTTTTATTTATTATCTTTTGTTATTAAATTTATTCTCTGATTATCATCCGCTATTATATTTTTCTTTTATATTTATTTCTATTACATTGGTTTATAATAAACTTCATTATTTTGCTTTGCTTAACTAAATCGCGTACTGCTTTTCTTTAGTACTGTCAACTTAAATGTCTGTGTCGTCATTTCTGTGTTCCTCACATCGCGAAAAGAGTGTAATTTCCTTCCGTTAGAGCAATTTCGGCAACCACACCCTGCCCCTCTGCCGTTAGGCGAGCTAGTTAGCCCGTAGCGGGATTCCCGGCCAAAACTTTGCGTTGGGTTCGCGATTTGTGGTTTGATGCGTGAAAGACCGCGTCTGGCGCCCAAAACTAGTCTCTCGCGAATATCACGGCTGGCGTTCTGCTGCGGCACGCGCGGGACGACCCCGAGCTTAGTTCCGCCGCGTGAAACATTAAAACCCCTGTGTTTTGACGACGGCCAAGCTCCGTTCTTCCGGCTTTTAATCGAGTCGGGAGAAAAAGACGTCGCAAAAATTGGCGCCCAACGTGGGGCCACGTTGAAAAAAAAAAAAAATTTCGGGAGCAAACATATTCGCGTTTGTCGTTATTTTCCGTATCATTACGGATATATCTGTAATTAATAGAGGTCGCATTTATAAATTTACGGATTTATAGTTGCATTGACGAATTGATTTATTGTTTCCGTGATGTATTACTGTATTAATTTAAGGATTGATTTATTGACTGAATTATTTATGGATCGTTCTGATGTGGCTTGAGATATGAGATTTGGAATTGTTACTGGTATTTTAGGTGTGATTTTGTGCTTTAAACGCTATTTCAGAGCAAGTCTGAATTGAGGAAATCTCATTAGCGGTATTAACTGTGATATTAAGATTGAATTAAATCGGTCACTGATATTACTAACGTTTGAGGCAGTACCCTCTTTCACAGCTGATTTAATCTAAAACCTTTTTTTTTCTCTTCTTCTCTTGCTTTTGTTATTAGAAGTTGATGAACTTCTAATAAATGGTTCATTTCAGTAGTAAAGTAATAAATCATAAAGTATTTGGAATATAACAGAAGCTACTCAGAATGCCCGACAGCAGTTTTTTTTTTGTCGCTTGTTCTCAATACGTATCAGCCTGAATAAATATTGAACTCAACCAAAGACCGTTATCGAGATCAAGTAAATAGTTTTTATAGTGTGCGAACCGCTCAGAACGATTTCACTCACATGTTGCTTGTTATTAATCTTTTCTTACAGGATATTATATAGGAATTACAAATATTAGGATTTATATGGACGTACTGTCAAGTGTGATTATAGCGTGATTTATTAAGTTTTTTTTTTCGTTCCTTTTTTTTTGTCCTTTCTTTTCTTCGTGTCCGGTGTGTGCGTGTTAGAAATTCGCGTACCCTTTCCGTTAGTGCGACCTTGTTATTTTGCTCGCGTTGAGGATCGGAGTATGTTCGAGTAATTCGCGGCGAGAATTTCGATTGATGTGCACGGTATCGTTCGAAAGTAGTGTCGCCTGACCTATGAGTCGTGTGGATCCGGAAGACGAGTGGGTTTTTGTATTAAACCGCGGTCAGTTAATTGACGAATTGCATCGGCGAAGACTTTCGACTGAAGGCAGTTACTCTATCCTGACTGCCCGGTTATTGCGCCGCGTGCGAAGCGATAGAATAGGGGTACGGTTAACTTTCGAGACCAACGATATGTCAGATAACGATTGCTTAGAACCTCCGCGGGGAGAAGATGAGCGACCGGACAGCCCTATGCCACCGGGTGATCGTCGGTTATCGCGTGGATCTCCGGGTACTTCGAGATCGAGCGGACGTCGTTCGGGAAACGGTTCCTCGAGTAATTCGGCCGCGACCGCCTATAATGTAATGAGAAAGTGGAATTTGAAGTTTTCCGGTGCGCGGGGAGAGGATGCCGAGACATTCTTACTACGAATCGAGGAGGGCCGAGAACTCATTCCCGTATCCGACGAGGACATTCTGCGTTGTCTGCCGTTCTTCTTGACTGGTATTGCGCTCTATTGGTTCCGCGCTAAAAAGGATCGGTTAGCTTCATGGGCTGCGTTCACGAACGCGTGGCGAACGCGTTTTGGCGATCCAGATTTTCAGTTCGCGCTCCGAGATGAGATTATGCGTCGTACTCAAGGGGAATACGAGCCGGTCGCGGACTATCTTACGTGCTTGAGGGCATTACTTGATCGGGTGTCGCCCCCATTAAGTGAGGCGGAAATGGTCAGCAGCGCATTCCGTAACATGCTGCCGCGATTGCAGGTTACGCTGCGCCGAAACGAACTCGCCGATTTAGAAGTCCTCGAGTATCTAGCGACGCATGCCGAAGCTAGTCACTCGGCGACGCAACGTTATCGCGCTCCGCCGACTCCGGAGAAGTCCTTATTTCCCGATCTAGCGTATCGATCGCCCCGCAACTCGAATCGACCGGGGAAGCATCACGAGACCGTGGCCGCTCTCGACACGTCGACCGCGAGTTCGACCACCTCGACTCAGGGATCTCGCACAGGGAAGAAAGAAGGAGGGCGAAAAGCCAAGTCCGAGGCCGAGTCCAGTAAGACGTCGGGAACCGCGTCCACTTCCGCGACCCCACGAACCAAGCCTGCGCGTGCGATTTCCGCGAAATGCTGGAACTGCGATACCGTGGGCCACCTTTCACGAGATTGTGAAGCCGCCCCGCGAAAGCACTGTTACCGATGCGGTCGGGCGGAAGTGACGTTACGTTCGTGCCCGGATTGTTCGGGAAAAGAATAAGGGAGTCGATTAAGGGGGGGAATACGACTCCTACAAACAACCACCTTCCGAATCATGTCGTGTCGTGTGTCCGTGAATTTTCATATAGTACGTTTGATTGTCGCGAAAAGTCGTCGTTGTCTTTTATTCGTGTTAAAATTGTGGGGAGAGAGTATCTCGCGTTATTAGATTCCGGATCGAGTCGCACCTTTTTGGGATCCGACGTTGTCGCGTTATTACAAGGAATGAATCGGTCATTCCGTAGTTCCGAAGGTAAGAGGGTAACTACCGCGACGGGACAGACCACGCGAATCAAGGGGGAAATCGACCTCCCTTTCACGCTAAAGAATAGAACGCGCACCATAAGGGCGTGTGCCCTAACCACCTTAGCGTTGTCGATAATAGTGGGGATGGATTTTCTGTCGACCTTTGGTATCGGGGTAAACTTCGCGACTCGTAGATGGTTTTTCGTGGAGGACTCGACAGTAGATTACGAGTTCGAGACGGGTCCCGGTGTCTCACCCCTTAGCGCTCACGCGAATGTAAAGCCTAGGGATGGGTGCACGGAATCAATACCCGAAAAGAAAAAAAAATTGTCGCACCCTGAGTGGTCGCCGAGTAGCACGGCAAACAGGACAATAGGGAAATTCCCCGTTAACACCAAGACACGATCTCGCGCCCGAAATCCCAGGGGTCGCGCTAGAATGCCAGTGTGCTGCGGTTTGATAGACTTAGCGTCCGACGAACAACTACGGTTAGACGAATTTCTTAGAGCGGAACTAAAAGGCGATCCGAATAAACCGGGCGAAACCACCTTAACCAAACATAAAATCGATATCGGGAACCACGCGCCCATTAAACAACGATATTATCAAGTGTCGCCAAAAATCCAAGAAGCAATCTACACGGAGGTAGATAAAATGTTAGCGGCAGACATAATAGAACCGTCGAATAGCGAGTGGTCGACTCCTATAGTCATGATAAAAAAACCGAATGGCTCATACCGCTTTTGTCTCGACTTCCGTAAATTGAATGAGGTGTCGCGAAAGGACGCATATCCGCTTCCCTATATGAACGCCATACTCGACAAACTTCGGTCCGCCCAATTCATTTCAACTATTGATCTTAGCCAGGCTTATTTTCAAATTCCGCTAGAACGAAATAGTCGCGAGTTAACTGCGTTTACGGTACCGGGTAAGGGATTATTTCATTTTAAACGAATGCCGTACGGGCTCACCGGAGCCCCCGCAACTTTTCAGCGCTTACTTGATCGTCTCATCGGACCAGAAATGGAGCCCCATGCTTTCGCGTACCTGGACGACATCGTTGTCGTGACGCGCACTTTTGACGAACACCTTCAGTGGTTAAAACGCGTGCTAGATAAGATAAGTGAGGCCGGACTAACAATCAACCCGGATAAAAGTAAATTCTGCCGCTCGCAGGTTAAATATCTAGGGTTCGTGGTACATCAGGAAGGATTAAAGGTGGATCCGGATAAAACCGCGCCGATTGTCGAGTCCGCCACCGAAAAATATTAAGCAAATAAGGCGATTTGTGGGGATGGCATCGTGGTATCGTGGTTTTATTCCACAGTGCGCTACGAAACTAGAACCCTTAACGCGTCTCCTTAAGAAGAACAACTCTTGGGAGTGGGGGGATGAACAAAAATCAGCATTCGAGACCGTAAAGAAATGTATCGTGTCACCCCCTACGTTGACCTGCCCTAAATTCGAGTTGCCTTTTGTGCTGCAAACGGACGCGAGTTCCGTAGGGTTAGGCGCAGTATTGACGCAGGAAACGGAGGGCGTCGAACACGTTGTCGCGTTCGCCAGTCGCGCCTTATCGGAAGCAGAGAAAAAGTATGCTACGACCGAGCAAGAATGCCTGGCCGTCGTGTGGGCGATTAAAAAGTTTAGGCCGTATCTCGAGGGGTACAGATTCAGAGTCATCACCGATCACAGTAGCCTACGGTGGTTAAACAACTTAAAAAATCCCACAGGCCGGTTAGCGCGATGGGCCTTGGAGCTTCTCGAATACGATTACACGGTCGAGCATAGGAAAGGAGCGTTGCATCACGTTCCGGATGCGTTGTCGCGAATATACGAATCCGCGGGGGAAATGTGCGCTCTAGACATAACTCAGGACGACTGGTATAAGGCTCGCGTACGGGAAGTTGAGGAAAAACCACATCGATATCCGGGCTGGAAAGTAGAAGACGACCGCTTATATTTCCGAAAACCCAACCGAGTCGTGTCGCAGGTCGTAGACGATTTAGAACAATGGAAGCTCGTGCTGCCTAAAGAATCGCGTTTGGACATCATACGCGAAGCACATGACGTACCGCAAGCTGGTCATTTGGGTGTCGAGAAGACGTATCATCGGGTCGCATTGCGTTATTTTTGGCCACGTATGTTTAAAGATGTCGCGGGATATGTTCGCCGTTGCGATACCTGTCAACGAACTAAGGTCGAACAAGCAGCTTCCGTCGGATTAATGGGGAGACGAACGGTAGAGACTCCGTGGACCGTCGTCGCTGTCGATGTAATGGGACCGTTCCCACGTAGCAAGAACGGATACGAGTACCTTATCGTAATGCAAGACTTATTCACTAAATGGATAGAGTGTTGTCCGCTTAGAAAGGCTACAGGAAAAAAGATCCGAGAGCTATTAGACGAGGTTGTCGTGCATCGGTGGGGTGCGCCGCGAGTGTTGCTGACCGACAATGGTACGGAGTTTATAAATCGCGAGTTAAAAGCTTTTGCGCAGGAACGGGGTATCGCACACACCACCGTACCTCCCTACCATCCTCAAGCGAATCCGGTCGAGCGAGTAAACAGGGTGATTAAAACGATGATCACAGCTTTCCTCGAGGAAAATCACAGAGAGTGGGACGAGCACATCGCCGAATTTAGATTCGCGTACAATACCGCGCTGCATACGTCCCTAGGGACCACACCCGCGTTCCTAAATTTTGGCCGAGAACCCCAGCCGGTGAATATAGAGCGAGGGAGGCAGGAGGCGGATGTCGCGATAGTAGAAGCAACCCCGATCGAGTGGCGAACTCGCATGGAAAAGGTTCAAACGTTACGAGACTGGATAATCGAGAATTTAGACGCAGCGCATCAAAAACAGGCGCATTACTATAATTTGCGGAGACGCGATCGACAATTCCACATCGGCGATGCAGTTTTAAAACGACAACATGTATTGTCGTCCGCCGCTCACGCGGTATCAGCGAAATTAGCTACTAAGTTTCACGGTCCGTTCACGATATCGCGCATATTGTCGCCCGTAGTGTACGAGTTAGAGAACAAGGCAGGTCGATCACTTGGAAAAATACACGTGAAGGATCTAAAACCATATATAGTTTCCCCTAATTCGTAGATTTGGTTGTCGCGCTCCTGCCAGAGAGCCAACGATGGTGTCGCGAAGAAGTCTCCGCGAAGCCGCGGAGATAATAGTCAAGGAGGACGAGGAGCATCCCGGATTTTGGGCTGATCTCCTAGTGGAGGTCGCCCAAATCCAAGCCGACCGACGCCGAGCATCCCGGGAGGAGCCCGACAGCACGAGGGAGGTAGTGGAGGTATCGGAGGGAGTCCCGACAATGGATCCCGAGAGTACCACCCGGGAAACCGACGCCGCCGCGTCAGAAGAGCCTGTCGAGATGCCTCGAACCCAGACGGAGGATCTATTCGTCCTGGCACAGAGCGCTTTCGACGAGTTCCCACGCGTACCACACCGTCCTGTGGAGTCATGGCAGCGAGTACCTCGGCCCTTCCCCGGTGAGATAATGGGGCCCACCACCCAAGGATGTTGGAGCTGCGGGGGCCATGATCACTTCCGGCGGGAGTGCCCCCGAAAGCGAGAGTGGAGTGCCGTACAGCTCTGCTTCCGCTGCGGACGCCTAGGCACCACGGTACGACACTGCCCGGATTGTCGCGAGGGGTGGCTTGCCCAAGGCCCGTACATCCCGGGACGCGGACATGAGGGGCCCGAGCCTCCGCGACGCCGAGGACTACCACCGCCACTGAATCGCCGGGAGAATCGGAGGTCGGAGTAGGACCGATCCAGGGACTCTCCTTGGGGGCGTATCCCAGTTTTTTTTTGTTTGTTGTTGCGACACCCAGAATATTGTTTTTTTTGTTGTTTTTCGTTCGTCATAGTTGGCGCGTATTATTAGTATTAAGTTTTTTTTTCTCTTCGTCATAGTCGCCTTTGCTATGAGTGGCGTCCTCTATCGTTCCGTATAATTTTCGTTTAGTTTCTAAAATCGCGCCTTATCAGTATCCTTGTTATTTTTCATAGTATTAATTTTGTTGTCGCACCTAATTAATTAATTTTTTTTGTACTCGTACTAGTATGTAGTAGAGCGACCGATATGGTGTATTAGTGAATACGAAAATATACGTTTTTTTTGTGTTGTCGAGACTCTTAACTTAGGAGTATGTCAATTTAGTACCTTCTCTCCTTGCGTAAGACCCGCCGCGGTAGGCGAGCGAACGGAGTCGAACTCCATCATAAAAATCGTAATCTGCGCCAAGCGCGAGCAAATGTAGCGCGACTTAACCGCAGAGAGACGATATCGCTCCCGAAAGGGCACCCATAACGTAAGGTGTCGTCCATTCATGTTTCATAGGAGATGATTATATGATATTCTTGTTGTGTGCCAAAATGCCGTCTTAGCTCTGGGGATTTCGGTAGCTCTTGCCCGCGTCGGCCGGTAGAGGCTCGGACCCCAAAAAGTGAAGGGTAGCCTGACCGGTACGGTCTTTCTTGGCATGGGGGGGTGTGACGTGGTCGTCACGACGCGCGTCCGCCCCAGCCTAATCGCGGGGCAAAAAGCCAAGCGGTCACGCCAATCGCGAGAGAGCGAGAGAGAGAGAGAGCGAAACCGAAAATCCCAGAGAGACTGAGCAACACCGTATCAATTGTTACTAATTCGCGTGTATTTTACTTTATTTTTGGGAGCCTGACCGAGAGAGAATATTGTTGCTGGAGAAAGAGAGAGAGAGGTGTTGTCGTCGCAGGAAAGAGACAGCCGCGGTTGGAGAGATTAGCGAGATAAACATACCGCCGAGAACCGTAAGAACTGCCCTTCCTAACAACAAAGAAGGAAGCAAATACAGAGCGTCACGTAGGAATTCGGCCTTGACAATCTACTGACAGGAGATCCAGTGAGGCGCCCGACAACAGGCGCCGGAAGGGCCCAGACCGGGAAGATAACTTTCCTCCCGCGGGTTACCGCTCCGTCGGATACTGGACACAAGGCCACCGCGGGGAGGCCCGCGGCGCGAGGTCGCGAGGACCTCGAAACCCTACGCAAATACCGCGCGAATAAATATATTTTGTCACCATCACGAGGGGTGCTGTGAACCCCCGTACGGCCTTGCTAATCTCGCGCGACGACGGTAGACGGCACGGCGCCGTAATTGGTTATCGCGTACGCACCCCGCGTGCGCAGCATTGATCCGGCTGTCGATTTTCGGGCCGATAGATCCGGCAGATTGGTGCGACCGCTCAACTTAGCGAGACGTGTGACGACCTGAGCTCGATTCTGGCGATAAAGACGAGCTCAAGAGGGACCAAGTCGAAGGGAGAAGTACCGGTGAGGCTACCCTTTCGTAAGCGTATCAACTAATTATCACGTCTGTCACGGTGTTAATCCGAGTCTCGTCCGTTCTGACGCGATTGTCTTATTTAGTGAAGTTTTGTCGCGTGGGCTCTGCCTTATTCGGGAAACTATTTGGTGTACGAGCGATCGACGTCAAGCGGCGAGTACTTTCGCACCTTCGGGCAAGTGAATAATATTAACGCGAAATCTTCGTCTCTCTGGGATTCGATCATATATGTCGTGTCTCATATTACACGGTTGTCGCGTCTTTCTCTAATATTACTTCTGTTAGTGCGTATGTTTGTCGGGTCTCGTTGTTGTATGCGTTATCCGGCTGTGTCCGGACGTCACCTTGTGTTAATCTCATCGCGGAGGAATTCGACATAAAGAGAGTGATAACGCAGTTCGCGACCACCGGCGAGCGCGTTAGAGAGAGATTACGAGCGAGAGAGCGAGCGCAGTCGAGCGCGCGAGTGAGAGAGAACGCGCGCGAGTGAGAGAGATTACGAGCGAGAGAGCGAGCGTAGTCGAGCGCGCGAGTGAGAGAGAACGCGCGCGAGTGAGAGAGATTACGAGCGAGAGAGCGAGCGTAGTCGAGCGCGTGAGTGAGAGAGACAGCGCGCGGAAAAGATTCCGGCGCCCTCGATTCACCGGTGAATTTCGCCCGTCGGATCGCGAAAAATAGATTAATCCAGATATTGTATCACTCTCCAGTCTCGTCGCCGATATGGCCTTCCGATTGTTCGCGATCTAAGTCAGTTCGATAATGTCTATTTGTATGGTCGCGGTTATTCTTTCGTATTCGTCTATGCTATCGATGCGCGTATCTCGGACTTAAGCTTGTCGCGGATATAACTCTGTGTTCAATCGTCGAAATATTTTCTTTTGTATAGACTTTTGGAGTTACTGTGTCTTGTATATTATCTTCCGTCTTTATAGTCATTTCTTTATTACTTTCCTAGTTTTCCATTATACTTCATTATTAATATCGGTTCCAGTTATAATTTGTTATCTTCAACTTTTATTTATTATCTTTTGTTATTAAATTTATTCTCTGATTATCATCCGCTATTATATTTTTCTTTTATATTTATTTCTATTACATTGGTTTATAATAAACTTCATTATTTTGCTTTGCTTAACTAAATCGCGTACTGCTTTTCTTTAGTACTGTCAACTTAAATGTCTGTGTCGTCATTTCTGTGTTCCTCACATCGCGAAAAGAGTGTAATTTCCTTCCGTTAGAGCAATTTCGGCAACCACACCCTGCCCCTCTGCCGTTAGGCGAGCTAGTTAGCCCGTAGCGGGATTCCCGGCCAAAACTTTGCGTTGGGTTCGCGATTTGTGGTTTGATGCGTGAAAGACCGCGTCTGGCGCCCAAAACTAGTCTCTCGCGAATATCACGGCTGGCGTTCTGCTGCGGCACGCGCGGGACGACCCCGAGCTTAGTTCCGCCGCGTGAAACATTAAAACCCCTGTGTTTTGACGACGGCCAAGCTCCGTTCTTCCGGCTTTTAATCGAGTCGGGAGAAAAAGACGTCGCAATGTATATTGTATATCTTAGAACGCTTTATATACCGGGTGTTCCATTTTAAAGGACCCACTCAAATATCTCAGAAACACTGCGTTAAATAAAAAAATGTTTCCTACAAAAGTTGTAGGGTTTCGAGGGGGACATAACATAGTAATATTCATATGACCTTGGGCGGCGTCTCCAAGGTCAAGTGAAGGTGAGAATAAATTTTTTAAATGGAAACCCATATTTTTTATTATAACATCTTTTTCTACTAATTAATTTGAACAACTTTTATCTGAAGCATTTTTTTATTTTCTTCAAAATTCATTCTCACCTTCACTTAAGGTTAACCTTCACTAACCTTGGAGACGCCGCCCAAGGTCAAATGAATATTACTATGTTATGTCCCCCTCGAAACCCTACAACTTTTGTAGGAAACATTTTTCGATTTAACGCAGTGTTTCTGACAATGAGATATTTGAGTGGGTCTTTTAAAACGGGACACCTGGTATATTTGGTAGTAAATGTGTTGTTATTTGAATATATCTTTCTTGATTGTCTATTGGAATTGACTGTGTTTAGGCATATACTTTACAACGTGAAGCGAGGTCCACCCTGGCTACTGGCGGGGAGGGTGCGGGAGGGGGGCCGAAGGCCCCTTGCACCCCTCCCCTGTGTGTGTGTATCCATGTGAAAAGGCCCTATTCTATATAATTACCGACAATAATTTATATAGAAAGTTATTTTAATATTTTTAGCATTAAATGTTTGTATCGGTGAAAATCCGCTTAAGGACAATCATTTGACATCATTTACAGTGTGTCTACAAAAATTTATGGCAATCGGGCGTGGGTCGTATTCGTAAGTTTATCCCATCGATGTTTTCTTAAATGGAATCCCCTACTTTCTATTGCATATTCTTGTAGGCCTTGTCGAGACGTTTTCAAAACACTACCTATTGATGTCTCTTACGCAAGCCGTTCCCAAGATACGAAGCTTCAAAGTTGACATATTATCGGCATTCGCATTATCCAATGTACACCGCGGGGAGGTTGTTCAGTCAAATTTGTACATCAAGAGTGGCCCTAAAAAGGGCAGACTTTGTGTGTATGTGTGTGTGTGTGTGGGTGTGTATGCTTCTTTAGTAAAACTTTTCTCTAATTATTTTTCTTCTGGTTATTTTAATGTAAGGGAAAGGATAAGAAAATGGTAGAGAAAGAGAAATAAAATTTTTATTAAAAAAGCACACACACAGACGCACGCACGCACGCACGCTCGCACGCACGCGCGCACACACACACACACACAAAGTCTGCCCTTTTTATAGCCAATTGATATACAAATTAGATATACATAAAGCCCAGTCTTACATGGTTACTAAGTACGCGGCGAAAAGAAACAGTCTAATGTTACGCGGTTGCTAAGCGCGGGGTGGAGCGATCTACAAAAGACAATAGCATGTATGAGCAGCGGATAACGCTGGACCCCCGAGTGGGCTGTCTCTTCTCGCCGTGTGCTTGTAGGCGCGCAAATTGGCCAATCTATTTTAATTAATTTCTTATTAATTATTACGAATTTCGCAAAATGGTACAGGACTTTTCTACTTGGTTTAACCCACTCTACCTGCTCACGAGAGGTGAAACGCGACCACCAAACACCCTGTATTTATACATATAGTATAACAGCTCTGACCTTTCGAAGAGATTTCAAGCTTTGAAACCCTTTTTTAAAGTTTAAATTCTCATTTTTGGAAACAAAGTTACAGCTATTTCAAATTTGACCATTTTTTAGACAATTTTTTTCCCTTAATTATTGTGTATGTTGCATTTTTTTCATATTTTTCTTTTTTTGCAATTTACCATGTTTACACTTTTTCATTTTCTTTGCACCATCCTTATCTTTTTTTTTTTTTTTATTCTCATTTTTGTTACTGCCTGACTCATCATCATCGCTCTCTATCCAATTTTGATATTTTCAATTCCTTTTCTTTCTTACTTGGCCAAAAGTTAGAAGAATATAAATGATTCGTAAACATATATTTTCTATGTTATTGATTGCTTTAATCGCAAGACATCAAATGTGTATGTATATATGTTTAATTAAATAAAATATTGATTTTATGTGTCACAGAATTTGTATATGATAAGTTTTTCTGTTTTCACTGTTGATGCCTTATTTGTTATCAATAAAATATCTTCAGTTAGAAGTTATATGCCTATTACAGAGAAATTGTTATATTCATTATAAATTTAAATTTATCTTCAATGTTTATTATAATTTATCTTCAATGTTTACTTTGTGCAAGAAAAGCTGATTCTTGAAAAATAAAAAAAGTATATTATCTTGATATCTTAGTAGTAGTAGTAGTAGAGTAAAGTGAGTGGTTCCAATCGGCCCCCGACGGCACTCAGAACAAAAAGAGTTCTATTGTGTCTCCTCACTCTTTTTCAAACCGGGTGTTGGGATTTCAGCCCAGAATTTTCCACTAGGCTTATAAGTTCCGTCACCCTTGTTTCGCTTAAGTCTTGGGATTTAAGAAAACCTTGCCCCCAGGTCGTAAACCTCCTGCGAGCAAGAGCCGGGCATTGGCACAGTATATGTATGCTGTCCTCTTTCTCCTCCCCACATAGTCGACACTCCTTCCTATCTGCGAGTCTGATATTGAATAGGTGAGCTTTAAGTATTGGGGAGTGTCCTGTAAGTAGTCCTATCCCCACCCTCAGTCTCTGCCTATTCAGTGCAAGTAATTCTTTGGTCCTGACACCACTGATATCCTTCATCAGGAACTTGGCCTGGCGGCAGGTTTCCAGCTTCTCCCACCTGGCCTTATGCAGTTTGCTTATGCTTTCCCTGATGAAGTTTTTGCCCACCGTGAAAGGTAATCCTACCTCCTGACTAGTTGGTGCCTTACTGGCCCCTTCTCTAGCCAGAGAGTTTGCTATTTCGTTCCCTGGTATACCTTGGTGCCCAGGTACCCAGACTAGAGTTACCTTATTTGATCCGCTCAGCTCCTCCAGCGCTACCATGCAGTCCCAAACCAAGTTTGATTCGGTGGTTGTCTTTGCCAACGCCAAAAGAGCTGCCCGGCTATCCGAGCAGATATGTATTTTTCTGCGATTTGTACCTTTAGCTAGGATGTGTTCGGTGCACCTGAGGATGGCAAGCATCTCGGCCATAAAGACCGTGCAGTCGCCTGCCATAGGAATGCTTTCCCTATAGTTTTCCCTAGGTCCATATACTCCCGCTCCGAAGCAGTTGTTTATGCCTGATCCGTCCGTGAACCACAGGTCCACATTTGTGTTCGTGATTCCCCCCGGATTCAGCCATTCGTTTCTTTCTGGTATCCATAATTTAAAATGTTTTACCAGCTGGTATTTTCTTGTTATTCTGTCTTGTTTGCCCTCGACAGGTTTCTTTCGGAGTAGACCCAGCCTAGTGTGTCCTAGTCCAGTATCTCTCCATTCACCCTGACATTTTAGGCGGTATGCCGTGGTGTTGGCTGTTTTGACCACAGCCAAGTCTAGTGGCGTAACATTGAGGGCTATTTCAAGCGCCTCTGTGGGTGTGGTTCTCATGGCCCCTACTGCAGCCCTTAGGTAGTTACCTTGCAGGCTTCTCAGCAGTTTCTCTGCCTCCCTCTTGCTTGTTCTCGTCCACCAGACAACTGATGCATAGAGCAATCGCGGCAGCAGAACCGCCCCATACAGCCACATTGCTGCACTAGCGCTGATGTCCCACGACTTGCTCATTGCTCTTCTGCACATCCACATGGATGCGTAGAACTTTTTCCTTCGTTCTGTTAAGTGTTTTTCCCAGCTAAGCTTGGGATCTAGTATTAACCCCAGGTATTTTACTGAGTCTGTAAAAGGTATTTCCTTCCCCCAGAGTTTTAACGGCTCTATAGATTCCGGTTTATATTTTCTGGTGAAGACCATGATGTTTGTGTTGCTCGGATTTACCGATAGACCTCTGTTCTCACACCAGTTTTGCACAATTCTTAAGGTATCCTTTGCTTGGTCCCTTAATGTATTTAGAAATGATCCTCTTACCACGATGGCCACGTCATCAGCATAACCAAAGGTCGAGAAACCTTTCCTCTGTAATTCCTTTAGTAGGTCGTCTATCACCAGGCACCACAGCAGCGGAGATAGGACTCCTCCCTGTGGACAGCCTCTTGTTGGTTTTCCTCTGACGGAGATGTCTTGGCACTCAACCGACAGGCATCTGTCCGCTAGCATATCTTCTATCCAGTCCACCAGCGGTTCTTGAACTCCATGTCTGCTCAGTGCTTCCCTGATAACTGCATGTGAGGTGCTATCAAAAGCACCCTCAATGTCCAGGAAAATTCCGATAGCATAGCCTTTTGCCTCTAGCTGCCCTTCAATTTTGCCTGTCAGGTGGTGTAGGGCGGTTTCGGTAGACCTGCCCTCCCTGTAAGCATATTGGGCGCTAGCTAGAGGATGGTGTATTAGAGAGTTGGACTTGAGGAATCTGTCCACCAATCTCTCTAAGGTCTTCAATACGAATGACATAAGGCTTATTGGTCTATAATCCTTGGCCCTGACATGACCATTCTTGCCAGGTTTTGGTATAAAGACCACTTTAGTCTCTCTCCACTTTTGAGGGACGTGTCTAAGGGCAATGCTTGCCCTATAAATTTTCGTCAGTGGGCCTAGCAGGTTGCTGAGCCCTTTCTGCAGTAGGATTGGGTATATGCCGTCAGGTCCTGGAGCCTTTAAAGGATCAAAGGAGCCGACAGCCCATTCCACTGCTTGCGGGTATACTACTTTGGCTGCCAGTCCCCATGCTCTCGGTTTATGAACGGTCATGGGTCTCTGCTTGTCATTAACTGTGGAGTCTCCCCGAAAGCCCGGGAAATGAATTTCCATAAGATGCTGTAGGGTTTTCTCCGCAGTTTCTGTATACTCTCCACTGGGAAGCTTAAGGCAGCCCCATTGTGATTGGTTTCCTTTACAGAGTATTTTGCTCAGTCTAGATGCTTTAGAAGCACTCTCGATACTTGAGCAAAAACTTCTCCATCCTTTCCTTTTAGCCTTTACTATCGCTTTTTTGTAAATTCTCTGAGATTTCCTGTATTCTTCCCAGGATCTCGGTGTATTTACATTTTTAGCCCTGTTAAAGAGTCTTCTCCCCTCAGCCCTGAGCTTAGCTAGCTCCTTGTTCCACCATGGTGTTCTGGCTGTAGGATCTTTCGCCTCTAATGGGCAGTTCATCTCATATGAGTATTTGATGGCATCATTCAGATAGTCCGCCGCCATTTCCAAATTTTCTTTGGTGTGGAATTTGGTGGGAGTATTCTTGAGTCGACTCTTAAGATCTTCCTCGAACCCCCTCCAATTCGTTTTCCTGGGATTTCTCTTCCATATCCCTTGGCTTTGTGTCCGCTCCATGGTGAAGCGGATCTGTCTGTGGTCTGATCCCGAGGGCTCATCAGAGACCCTCCATCCCCTCACCAGATCCAGTACTCCACCAGAGCATGTGGTTATGTCTATCACTTCCTGTCTTCTAGAGTCCAGGAAGGTAGGTTCTGTTCCTCTGTTGAGGATGTGCAACTCTGTACCTACCACAAAGTTGAATAGGCTTTCTCCCCTGGGATTTATATCGGTGCTTCCCCACACCAGGTAGTGTGAGTTGGCATCGCAGCCCAGGAGTATCTCCAGCCCCTTCTGCTTCGCATAGGTCGTGAGTTTGATTACATTTTCATGAGGGGGTAAGTTATCCAAATCATAGGGCATGTATACTGACCCTATTATCAGATCCCTGACCCCCCCCACTAGTCAGCTTTATCTTTAGTCTGATGGCGACTAGGTCACCATCGCTGAATTGTGGCAGTAGACAGGCGTCTAGTCCTTTCACTATGATACAGGCTCTCGGTCGGTCCGTGTTACCCGCCCAGAATAATTTTCCACAGCTACCAAGTCCTCTGATATGTCCCTTGATAATCCATGGTTCCTGTATTAAGAATATATATCTACTTGTGTGCATCACAGCTGTGCACCTGGCTAGTACAGCCGAGGCGCTTTTGCTGTGATGCAAGTTAATCTGCGTAAAGTGTACACGGTCCGCCATATTTATTCTGACGGGCCCGGTGCTTTCTCCTTTGCGCTTTCCTTATCGCTGTCTCCAGCAGGCAACCTAACCGTCGCCTGCCCGAGTCCGCAGTAGGGTTTAAAATTGAGAGCTCTTAGCGCCCTCAACGCCCCATCCCCCACAAGGGCAGCGAAGTGGGTGCTCGTGGCGTCCCTACTCTCGCTCCCCTTCGCGATCACCCAGTCCGATGACTGGATGCCTTCGTTTTGCCTGTCAAGTAGCTCCAGCGCTTCCTTGACAGGTATCGTGGGATCCTCTACGTGCACTACGATTCGATGTCTCCTAGGGAGCTCATCGACTCGCAGTGCACGCAGTTCGATCCCATTTAACTTGACTTCTGAGATTAGGCTTCTAAGCCACCTCTCAGTCTCTTTGTCGGTGCAGTTGAAGACAACTGCCCCGTCCCTATCCGAGGTGCCTCTGAAAGTAGGCGCTTTGGTACCCTTTGCTAGGCAAAGGATACGCTTTCTCACCATTTCTTTCAGAAGCGATGCCTCGTCTTTTTCCAGTCTTCTATCCGGGTATGCCATGGGAACCAAGGCAACCCTGATGAGACCAGAGGTCAGTTGGGCAAAAGTCCTTTGGTCAGTTACGTCTTTCGGCCTTTTGCCCAACTGAGTGTTACTGGAAGGACTGGGTGTGCTATGCTCTGACCTGAGTCGTTTTACCGCCCCAGTAGTAGCTCGCTCCCCCGTCCTTGGAGTAACTGTTAAAGCAGGTGTCGGTTCTGGAGTAGGCCTTGCAGCCTCCCCCTTCGCCTCCATCTGCTTTTGTTTTTTATAGCGTCGCCTTGCCGCTCCGCTATACCGAACCCGAACGTTTGGTGGCTGGGTTTTAGTTGGCTCCGCCCCCGAACTGCCCGGGCATTCTCCTTCAGGTCGTTCGTCACCTAAGGTGGCCACGCCCTGTAGGACTTCCGAAAAGTTTGTTTTATTTTTCTCAATGTCCATTTTGTTCCCACGAGTAGTGCGGTCGCGCGGTTTCACCCGGGCAGAGCGATGCCCAGGGCTTGGCTCGATACTCTCGGAGGTCGCCCGGTATCCGAGAGACACCGTTAGCAACGTAACACCCCTTACGCCACGCAGCCCTCGGCACGGTTGCACACACCTTTGCTTGGGTGGTTCCTCTTTGTCCGGTGCACACGGTTGCCATCTCCTAAGCGAGCGGCCCCCGCGTGCCCCCTCAAGCCCCTGCACCCGTCCCTACGACTGGACGAGCGAGGGGGCCCGAGGCTGCGGTCGGTCACACCCCTGAGCGGGTGATATCCTTCCACCTCGGACCCCCCCCCTCCATCAGTCGAGGGACTTCGTCAAGGTGGGAACCCATCGGGGGGTTGATATCTTAAATACAATCAATATTTCTTTATAAATGATATTTAATAATGTAAATGTAAAAAAAACATAATTTTATTTTAGTTATTTTTTATAATATTTGGCATATTACTTCATTAAAGATTAAAAAGTACGTAATATTATCAATTACTTAATAGAACAAATACTTAATAGAAATTTTATATTATCAAAATGAGTATTGACCATCTTTCCTGACTTTTAGGGAAAAAATGGCCATAGTATTATAAAACAGTTGACCGCATACATATATATTTGATGTTAAAGTAATAAAAAAAACTTATAATTTTACATATTTACTTTTTTATTTTTATACATTGAACATATAAACTTTAATATATTTTTTAATATAAAATAAAACTTTTATAAAAAAAAATTAAATTTTAATAAAAATATAATCTTTTGGATAGTTTTTTTTAACAAAAAATAATCTTAAAACAGAACAGAAGTAAAATTTTATACGTAAATAAACAAAATACATAATAATTTGATAATGTATGTTTTAATAATAAAAATGAACCATCTTATCCAAATTAAAATAAAGATGACCAAAGTATTTATAAAAAAATAGTAAAAACGAAAATAAAAATTATGAATTACATTATAATTTATATATTATTGAATGATTTTATATATTTTACTGACGAATAGCAAGTGAGAAAACGATGCATGTCTTTTTTTATATTACTCTACTACTAGTAGAATCGTTATCGTGATATTCAGCAACAAAATATATATCATATACACTTTATTATGATAATACTAATATACAAAGTCAAATCAAGCGTTAATGATTTCTTAATTCTTATTGATATTGAATTCGAATATCATAATGACAATCGTAATAGCAATATAAAAGAAATCATTCTTTACACAGTATGCTATCTGAATTAACGCATATTTATAATTATGCCTTCCAATTGTAGGATAGAAACATACTTATAGATAACGATTTAATTATATTGTTAACAGCTGAGAAAATGACTGTTTTATTTCTTGTTTTTATATTGTTAGTACGTTATTATGATATATTGTTAGTACGTTATTATGATATATTGTTAGTACGTTATTATGATTCGAATTTGATTTAGGTAAGAATCAAGAAATGATGAGCACCTACTTTAAGTTCTATTTAGTATATTAATTAATATTCATAATAAAGTGTATATTATATGTATTCTGTTGTTTTAGCCTTAACATCTTTGTTAATTGAAAAGAAGCAAAAAGAAGAAAAAACAGATTTATTTTGTGTATGCTCTGTAAAAGAAAATCTGAAAAAATTATCAGAGATGAGAAATCAAGTTGCAATAATATTATAATACACACTTATATTATTTAAAGGATTTTAGATTTTTAACTAAAGACGAGAAAATGCTTAAATTTCTGAAAATACTTTAATCTTAATCGTTTATCATGTAAAATTGTATTACAAAATCTTAGAAAGCATAGTTTAAAATAATTTATATATATCATAATTTTATTTTATTCAACAAATTTTTTCATATTACATTATGTAATTAATTGAGAATGTTATACTATATATATTAATATTGATTGATAACAATGTGGAATATTTTATATAAGAATATAATACACATTTTGTCTAATATATCCCCGTACATTGTATATCTTTATAATAAAAAACTCCGCTTCTCAATTTTGACTTTTAGGGGCCCAGCAGGAGTGAGTAGAACTTCACTCTTTAATTTAATCTTATTGATAGTAATACTTTTATCCACTTTAAATACAAATGTTCGTATCAAAGTAGCTAGTATAACTTTCATAGAAATCATCGCATACTTTATACCTGAAAGAATTTGTGATAGATGTAAAATAAATTTTATAATTCACTTATAATAATTTATTGATTATACCTACCTATGCAATTTCTTGACCCGATACTAAAAGGTAAATAATTATCCGAACCGGAATTTCTTAATCTTTCTGGAAGAAATCTATCCGGATCAAACATTAATGGATTTGGCCAATATTTTTCATTTCGGTGCATCGTTGACAGTGATAGGACAACATCAGCACCTTTCGGCAAAATAATTTCTCCTATAAAACACAAATATCTTTATGCAATTAGGCGTTATTAATGTAATAATATAGAATAGCACAATAGAGTCCAGATTAATCTACAAAACAAACGTATGTGGTCTACAAAATGATATTTCTTGTCAGAAACTGTAATGACATTTTTATTAAATTCTCTTAATTCATTTTTTTTGCTATATCTTTAAATTATTTTTTATTTTGGTATTAAATAAATTGTTTTTTTTTTAAATACTCAAATAATAAATACTCAACTAATGTTTGTGCTAAATATCTCTTTAAAATTGGAAGTAAGATTCACACTATCTAGGTTTTGATTTGCTTGTAATTCACCATTAGGAAAAATTGATAAAAAAATGTAGTTCAGTTTACTAAATGCACCTGTTGTTTCTTTTTGTTTAATTATATTGATTTAATTACGAGAAAGTCGCGACTTTTAATAAATAATATATTGCAAATTATACACGAATTGTGTGCGTGTGCATGCGTTCGTGTGCGGGCGTGTGGGCGCGCGTGCGCGTGTGTGTGTGTTGTGTTTTTATGTGGGGGGGATGACATACCAAATCACCGACATTTTACCCCAAAAATTTTTTGTTTAATTTTTTTTCAATTTTTGTATGTATATAAAGTAGCTTCCATGAATTTTTTTAGATTTTCATATCTATCAATTTCCGAAAAAAAAAGTAAATTCCAAAATCATAAAAAATTTAAATTATTGGAATTTTTTATCTGACTTAAAACTTCGAAATGAGTGCCTATTAATTTTATAAATACTTGTTTTTTAAATCGGAACAGTATTAAAATATCAAATAACGTGCGATTTTAAAAGAAATTTACAAAAATAATCTTAACAAATCGAATATATTTAAATTCCTTTTTTGCCAATAATTAAAAAATTTAGTTTTAAGTCTAAAATATTATAAATTGTTATGAAAAAAACTGACATTTATTGAAGAAAAACATAATTTCGTTTAAAATTGACTAACACATTATTAAATATTATTAAATTTTCTTTTCTTAATTTATTTAATATTTTTTTCGAAAAATACATTCAAAACAAAAAAATTACCACTTTTTTAATGACAATATTTTTATTTTTTTTCAAGTTATATGTACTTAGATTTTTTAAAATCAACTTTTTAAGAAAATTTATATAACACGTATATCGATAAAGATAAAAATCTGAAAAAAATTCATGGAAACTACTTTCAATAGATACAAAAACATAACAAAATTGAAGCTAATCAAAAATGGTCGGGAAAAAAATGTTGATTTGGTATAGAATGCCCCATATAGATATATATTTGTAAACAAACCCATTCTTAAATCTTCCGTTAGTTGTCGTGCGATTACAGGCACTGAAGGAAATAATCGTGTCGTTTCCTTAATAACGCAATCCAAAAATTCCATATGCTGTAGGTCCTCATATTTAATTGGTGCAGACCTGGGATTTTCCACGCCGTAAAGTCTCAACAATTCCTTATATGCCTTTTCCTTTTATGAAAATGAATGTTAATAAATAAACGCAATAAATAGGGGGTTCACAAAACAAAAACATGAAATTATATCTTTTAATTTGTGTGTGTGTGTGTGTGTGACGAGATTAAAAAATATTTCAAGTATAATTTATTTGAAGAAATTAAATGAGCTATCATATATGATATAAGAATAATTGTATATCCAACATTTTTTTTTTGTAAAAAATAATTTTGGTCATATATTTACGAATTTACTTTAATAAAAGACTAAAAAATGTTTGTTTACAACATTTTTCTGATTAAAATATTAAGATCCAAAATTACTGTACACTTTATACCAATAAGTGATATTATTATCAAAATATAATTACATTATTTTTATATATTTTAATATAAATATTATTTAAAAATATAAATTTTATGTATGTGCATGTAAATGTATATAAATATATAATAATAATATACATACATATGTATATATACATATATATACATATATACACAGTATTAAAAATTGACGTTATATAAATATGATATAATATAGTGTTACGTCCTGTGGACTCTACGATTCTTTTCTTTCAAAGAACGCAAGGCGATGATTGAAAAATCACAGGCGTGGGAATAAGACTATGATCTGGCAGGCGAAGCAGCTGACCGGAGACGGTTAATCGTAAAAATAAAAAAAAGAGATATATACATACCAGATGTAATTCGCGGTGTCCGAAATTCTTGCTTTGACTAGTTGACAACTCGCGCTTGAAAAGCAATAAAAATTTTTCTTTTAAAGGAAAATTTTACTTAAAAAGTAATAAAACTTTTTAGAAGGAAATCTCCACTTGAAAATCAATAAAAATTTAGAAGAAAACTTCCACTTGAAAACGAATAAAATTTTACCAGACTAACAACGATAACCGAATCCAAACAAATGCCGCCTGACAGATCACCGAGATAATCTCGAGAGAGGATAATAAAAATATAAACCTCAACAAATTCTTCATTGGTCAAAACCTAGGGCCCTAAACAAAAACCCTGACCAATCCCGGTAAACTTTTAAAGTCAAGAGACGCCTCCGGGACTGAAAGGGCATTATTGAAAAATTCTCTATTCGTCAGGAAATATTAACAAACTAACGGGAAGGAGGAGCAAGAAGGTATATATACCCGCGACATCTCTCAGAGAATTTCACTCTTTTTCTCAAATCTACGCACGCGGATCATTCGCGAAAAGTTATACCACCATCCTTCGAGTCCGTAAATTGTTCGAATCTCGAACTTGTGAGCATTCGCAGTGACACTTGTGAGATCATTGTGTGCTCAGTGCTCACCGATTACGACAATTTTCGCGAGTGAACAACCGTGAGTGGGACACCATCCTCACGGAGGAGTCCTTAGCCAGATTCACACCTGGGATAATCAGAATAGCTAACACCTACCTACGCACTCAATAAGTAGTAAGTGACCCTTTTAAATTCCTAATTTTATTTTTTTTTTATTTCTTTATTTTAAAAGGAATAACTCTCGGATCTTTCAATTATTCATTTATCTAATTTTAAGCGCAATCATTTACTTCTCTGAAAATTATCTTAGAATCCCATTAACTCTCCTCTTTTTCCTTCCCAAAAATCACTCAGATTCTTTGCGTTAGCGAAGTAATCCGTGATTTTCTCCCCTTCCCCCATAAAAAATATATATTCAAAAATATATTCTAAAATATATTTTATACATATATAAATATATATTAATACATATATAAAATATATAAGTGCATATAAGAAATTAAATCATTTTTTGCCGCTTATAATATATTTATAATATATATGAAATATAAGTTTGCATATACAAAATTTAAGCATTTTTTGCCGTTTAGGGTTATATAACAAATATAAGTAAAGAATATAATATTTGTAATATATGCAAAAATATATACATAATATAAATATAATATATATATTTGTATATATATTATATATATATAATATATATATATATAATGTAAATATAATTATATTTATAAAGTTAATATATACCATACATATATGCAAGAATCCTATATTAATATATGTATAACTATATAAAGATTATATGTGATATATATATATATACTTATATATATAGAAATATATACACATATATTACACACACATATATATATATATATTTCTTTATACAGTTAAGTGATATCACACATATATGGAAAAATCCAATTATAATAATATATACAAATTATTATTCAAAATTGCAACGGACTTTTCCTTCCAGTGCCGCGCAACTTCGTCACTTTTCTCGGTATCTCTACACACAAAAATTCGACAGATTGCTTGCGCGCCAGGTACGGTCAGGCCGCACCACTCAAAATAACACGATAATTAATTCTACGATAGTGACGGCTTAAGCTCGGTAACTCAGTTTCTTAATTGGCAGAGGGGCGGGATTCTTAATGCGGGGAATCGTACTCGGGGCTTCGGAGAGAAGGAGAGTCATTAAATCGGTACACTGACATATTTAAATAAAAGTTAAATAAATATATTTCATATTCGAAAATTGATTGCAGTTTCACATTACGTATTTACGGCCTCGTGACTCGGTAGATCCTCGACACTCGAGGGGTTACAACACAATTATGGTTCGATATTTATCGCTACCGAGGGGAACATATCCCGGATTATATTTCAATCGAGGAGGCGGGGGAGAAAGACATTTCCCAAATTACAAGACTCAAATACTCGACACAAGACAATCAGAGACGAAACTCGATAAATAATTAAACTAACATTTATACACAAAATTCTGGACTGTCGACTCGGTACGGCTCTCCACGGAGAGAGAGAGGCTGCGCAGTTCTTACTTTAATGGCGAATCTCGGTACGGGCCTCGCGTTTCGGACACTCCCGAGGGCTCGGTAACGAAAGTAATTAACAATGACATTGATAACAATCTTAACCGTGTTACTAGAGACGCGAGTCCCCGCCGAGTTCGCTCTTACCGAGACTTTGAAGTGGTGGCCTTACAATAATCTGTCGTCCGTCGGTGTCGCACGTGGTTCGCACGCCGCAGTCTCGTCGAACAGTGTACGACTCTGGGCTCACGGCACGCCGGTAGCCGGCGTCGGTGGCGCTGCGCGCGCCGCCTATAATCGATCCTGGATCCTCTGTCGACGATAGTCGATCCTTGTGGGCCTCGTTGCCCCGGTATTTTCGAAACGGCTCTCGGTACTTTTCGGAATGTTGGTGCGGATAATGTGGCTGCTCGCTGCACGTTCCGAATAATTGCTTCTCTCCTTCTCTACTGGCTGTTGACTTGCGGGGGAACCCGCCGAGAGGTCTCCGACGGTTCCGCTTTCCTCGGGACGGTGCCGGCGGCCCCACTGGAGCAGCCATCCCTGTCTCGGGATGTTGGTACCTTTTGATGGGCTCCTCCGCTTAATTCCGTCCGCTATCCGAGGCTGTAAAACGTATCCGGCAGTAACGGGCCCTTACGTATTTATTCTATTTATGGACAATAAATACCTTACTTCTCCGTGTTACCCGGCGTCCCCGAGCGCACCGCTTCCACCCAGGTCGTCCACTCTTGCTGCAAATTCCGCCATCCCACGATGGCTGCTCCCTTCGATACATCAGGGCCTTCTCTGACCACTCACTTCCACTCGGTAAATCTATCGGACTTATATAACTAAAGGCGAGTCGACGAAGAAAAGTTCGTCGCTCGCCGACCCAAAATTCGTCCTCTCTCTCGACCCTTCCTCGGCCGGGCCGTGCCGGCCCTGTGACGGGCGTTAAAAACGTCACGTCACAAAATATATAGCATATATGCATATAATATTTATTTGTTATTGTTAATATTTATAGATTATATTCAAATTCAATATAATAAAACTATATTTTTACTTACATATATTTTTTTAAATATATATATAAATTATATTATGCAAATATGTATTTATATTATACATATATTTCAACATATATTTTTACATATATATTTTTCCATGGGGGTTTCCCAAAATCACTCAGGATTCTTTGTGTTAGCGAAGTAATCCGTGATTTTTCCCTTTTCTCAAAATTACTCAGAATTCTTTGCGTAGCGAAGTAATTCGTGATGTTTCCCCTTTCTCAAAATCACTCAAGATTCTTTGCGTAGCGAAGTAATCCGTGATTTTTCCCTTTTCTCAAAATCACTCAGGCTTCTTTGCGTAGCGAAGTAATTCGTGATTTTTCCCCTTTCTCAAAATCACTCAGGATTCTTTGCTTTAGTAAAGTAATCCGTGAGTTCTTTTCCCCACCTCTCTTCTTTTCAACTTTATTTAATTTAAAGAACAGAGAAATAAATGAGGAAACATTTATATAAAAATATTTTACATAATCCCTTTATCTAAGAATTTCCAAGAAATATTCTTGATAAATCCCCCCTTGTTTCTCCGAACCACCGAGTCCCCTTCCCCAGCTCCTTCCACTATCATCCTCGGGGATTCTCCTCCTCCCTCCCCTACTTCCTTCGAAGATCAGGAAGAAACCAAAGAACTCACGGAAGAAGAGTTCCGAGACTGGTCACTTGACCAGTTACCAGAATTAGCAGATGTCCCCGAGGACTCTTTCGTAATCGGACCGGGCCCAGTAGAACATGAGGCCCTGCGTCTTGCTTTAATCGACGCACCTATAGATGGGATAATCCCTTGGTATTTTCCTGGGCTCAATCGTCCACTAGGTGTCCCCGTTCAGCTCCTATTAAGGTCCTATCCCCGCTCCACTATCGAATTCCTCTCGTAAAACCCGTGGAACACATATATACACACACACACACACGCATATATATACATAGATATCCATGTTAGATAAAAATAATTGTATCAGCCAATCGAGACCTTAGAATAGTCAACACAAAACACTTTCCCTCGTTGTCTCGATTGACGCCCTCCGTATTAATGTATCACCCGCGACCCATACACATACTCACACTTTCATTAGCAACTAAGTCCGTCGATTATATTATTATGTATATAATCTCTTTCGTCACTATATTAGGAATAAACTTATAAATTTCAACACAAATGATTTTCATTTATTAGCAAGCCCGTTCCCACTCATTCCCGTAAACCGAGATCGCACAAGGTCCCATCCTGTGCAAAAGAGATTAAATTCTCTTGCCGAAAAGGGACCACCGAGCGAACGGCCCTTTAAATAGAGTAAGAGCGACCCTTGCGGTCGTTGACCTATTTGGGCCCAGATGTTCGTTCGGGTCGAACAGACGGATAGTCGGCCGTCGTTCGAAGATAAATTTAGTTACGTCCTTCCTTTCGACTCTTCCTTCCTTGAGTCTGGACGTAACAATAGTAACACAAAAAGTATATCGCGTAAGCTCTATTTGTTATTTATTTGAACAAGCCATTTACCTGAATTAATTGTGTCGAATTTTTCTTTATTATTACTTAAAATAAATCCTCAATATTTTAAAACTCTATCAGTTTGTAGAATACTTAATTTATAAAGCGAATAAATTATCTTTGAGTCAATTCATGGAATGTATATATGTATACATACCTGTATCTCCGGGTAATTCGCTAACATGAAGATCGCAAAATTCATCGTAATGGCGGTTGTGTCGCTGGCCTAAAAATAAATACAAATATTATTTATTTACTATAAATATAATCATATGTATAGAGACATCTTACATACCGCTAGTAGCATCGTAAATACGTTATCGTGAATATCCTCTTGCGTGAATGTTTCTTTGTTAGATTTTTCCAAGAGCATGTCGCAAATTGCCCTGCCTATATTTACAGAAAGAAACATAAAATAATATGTCAATTACTTTCTCATACAAAACGTATATATGTATGTTCTATTTTCTATTATTTTATTTTAAATATTAAAAACATTAATATTTAAAGTAAGTTTAAAAAAGAAATAAAATTATCAGTAAATAAAGACTACTTTTAGCAGCGCGTATTATATAACTAATAGCTCTAGATAGAATTCATTTTACTTTCACATGACAAAAGTACTAGATAAATAATTACAAATTCAAAAGGAGGTTATATGGAGCCACGCGTAGGGTGTAGGTACGCAAATATTAAAAACAAACTTGTTGGAATAATAAATTTATTGAATCTAAACGTTTCGGTCCTTTCTTTGGACCTTCTTCAGTAAATTTAATACAATAAATAATAATGGGGAATCTACATACTACCGCACGTAGCGCAAAAGCCGTGAGCCCCCCCTATCGATATCCCATTAGATAGACAAAGTGACATAATATGTCAGGTACTCAAAAGTGGACTCTAATGACGGGTACAGTGAGGAATTTCCGAAAGGGGGCTCACTCTTCCTTTCGACTCTTCCTTCCTTGAGTCTGGACGTAACAATAGTAACACAAAAAGTATATCGCGTAAGCTCTATTTGTTATTTATTTGAACAAGCCATTTACCTGAATTACACTCGTGCGTCGGGCGCGTCCGCGTACGGTCGTGTGAACGTGCGATGGGTGAGTGTGTGAATAAGAGTGAGCCCCCTTTCGGAAATTCCTCACTATACCCGTCATTAGAGTCCACTTTTAAGTACCTGACATATTATGTCACTTTGTCTATCTAATGGGATATCGATAGGGGGGGCTCACGGCTTTTGCGCTACGTGCGGTGGTATGTAGATTCCCCATTATTATTTATTGTATTAAATTTACTGAAGAAGGTCCAAAGGACCGAAACGTTTAGATTCAATAAATTTGTTATTCCAACAAGTTTGTTTTTAATATTTGCGTACCTACACCCTACGCGTGGCTCCATATAGTCTCCTTTTGAATTTGTAATTTATCAATGCAGAAAGCCTACATTGTTACTTATTAGATAAATAATATCGTTATAATCACAAAGAGATTGAAGTAAGCAAAGAAAAAAACATTAACGAACTTACGAGTTATTTTATTCTGATCAGTCTCCGATTTATTTAATGTATATTGTCGCTGCTGTATTACCTGTGCATAACAATATTTATAGTTACAAAATGAAAATCTTATTCATATGTCATAGGGCCTATATGTAAATTAAAATATTAACAAATATATTCACAGAATACCTCATCCACGAAGGAATATATGAAATTTATGAGCTTTTGCTGTTCACGTCCGGCATCAGTGAGATTATATATAACATTAGGATACAAGAATATATTCTGTAATCTGCAGCCTAAATTTCTTTTGCCTCTGAAATATTTTTATTCTTTTAAACTTGAAAAGATATAAAAATGTGTACTAATTACGATAATTATGTTTTTCGAATATAAATTTTTCGAAGGAAAAGATCTTTTCTCTTTTTCTTTATGTAATGAAAAAGTATTTATTTATAATAAAAAATTTAATTTAAGATACTAACAATAAGATTGATACAGATATTAAAGTTGAAACATATATATTTAAAATTATAATAATTATATAAGTTTTATATATAATTTAGTAATGTATAATAAATTAAAAATAGTTATATACATACGTATATTTTTGCTCCTTTTGTTTTTCGTCCATGCGAAAATATGACTCACAAACGCAAAAATATATAAATTTAATAATATGTTTATAATTTATATAAGAGTATTTTTGTGTCGCCAGTGAAGAATAAAATTAAGCAATTATTGTAAATGACCCAACTGGCTTAATTGATCTTTATTAATTCGATATCATATATAAATATACAGACTACGTTTCGACCTTTGGTTCAGGTCCTTATCAAGTCTAAAATTAAAGGATAATACATATAGAAGGAATCCTTTTATAAAAGCATAGCGCAAACCAAGTTAAAAACAACAATTATTATAAAGTAAATGATTAAAACGTACCTTACTTAAAATTTTTTCTTTTTTAACATGTTACAATTCTCTCTGTACTAAACGTTTCGTATAGATGGTAAAAAACGAACTAAGTTAGACATCCTTTATTATTCTATCATAAATAGGGTTTAAATTCTCTGTGTCTTTATGTAGGTTAATCGTGTTGTTAAATTTTTTTATATAAAACATTTCAGCTATTTCTCTTTTCCTAGTATGTGTTTCACGATGTAAAATATTAAAGGTTGTCCATTTAAAGTCATGTAAATATTCATTTCTATGTTTACTTATAACGCTTTGGTTACTAATATGTAATTTTATGTTATTCATATGTTCTTTTATTCGAGTATTTAGGTGTCTTTTAGTCTGTCCAATGTATGTGGCGTCACAATCAATGCAGTCGATCTTATATACCACCTCGGTCATATCCGCTTTAGGCAATTTGTCTTTTCCGCGTTTAATTACATTATCAAGTTTTTTCGGTATAGTGTAAATAACGCTTAATAGATCTCGCAATAGTATCACTTACGTTTTTAATGTACGGTATTAAAATACAAGAAGAAATATCAAATTCTTTATTTTTGTTAGCTACGTTAAGAGAACTTTTCAAAAAACATGTTCTCTTATACATATATCGCTCGATAATCGTCATAGGAAAGCAATTATTAGACAAGATTCCCTTAACAATATGTAAGTTCTTATTATGGAAACGGTCATCAGATAACAAAATAGCGTGATCGACTAAGTTGTTAATGGTGTTAACTTTGTGTTTGAACGGATGATTAGAATAATAATTTAAATATCTACCAGAGGAGGTGGGTTTCTGGTGCCAATTAGTCATAAGTTTCCCATCGTTTCTAATAACCGTTGTGTCTAGAAAGTTAATCTTGTTATTTGTTTCAATTTCATGCGTAAATTGTAGACAGTGATGATAACTATTGAATGTAGTCAAAATAGTGTCAATTTCAGTACGCGGTACTACAGCAAAAATATCATCAACATACCTATAATAAACTGAAATATCAAATTGTAATGAGCTTAAACACTGTGTTTCAAGATCGTCCATGACTAAATCTGCTAAAATAGGTGAAAGGGGGGACCCCATCGGAGTACCATGTATCTGTTCATAAAATTGATCATTAAAACAAAAACTTGTTGACTCTAATAAAACTTCAATCCCATATAAAAATTGTGATAAACTAAAATGTGTGTTACATGAAATGTCCGTCCAACGTTTTTCAATGGATTTTAAAATTATCGTTTCGTCACTTGGGAGTCCAGTTTATAATACAGCGCGCTTTATCCATGATTTATTGGAACGGTCAGTTACGAAGCCTGTTTCCCATATTAAAGACGGTTGGACTTTCGCGAATAAAATCAAGAACCTTAATATTGACGATAAGGAAATGTTGATTTCACTGGATGTCACTTCTTTATTCACAAACATTCCGAAAGATTTAGTTTTAAAATCCATTGAAAAACGTTGGACGGACATTTCATGTAACACAAATTTTAGTTTATCACAATTTTTATATGGGATTGAAGTTTTATTAGAGTCAATGTTGCGTCTAGACGTACGAAAATATATATATATATATATATATATATATATATATAGATTTATACGCAGTCGTGCACGACATAAAATAACGAACACGTCGTTAGGACACACGGACACATGCGCTGACACACACGCAAATTCATAATATAATACCGGTTCTTATTACTCGTTACCGAATCCTGTGAAAGACCGAAAGGAAGCGACTTAATCTCATTGTTTCGCGCCGACCTTTCTTTCATGTCCGCCCGCTATTCATATCAAAGGGCGCCAGCCGATTGACGGCACGAATGATCTATAAACCTCCAATCAGAAGACGCTGTCGAAAGGCGTATATAAGATCGTTCCTCAAGACGACATGACATTGTTTTCTCGACCTTCGACAATCGTACATATGTCCGAATATTTCTCTATCACGACTCAGAGATATAGTCTCCCAGGCGTTGTCGTGATAGTGTGTCCGAACGTATATATCACTATACGGAGATAACGCCTCCTAAGCGTCGGCGATAAACAATATACAGACAACAATAATAGATCGATCCACATTAGTTGGATCGATAAATACGCAGTGAATAGTGACGTTGCACCACGACTCAGGGACGGTGTCCCCCAGGCGATGACGCGAGTGCATACGTACCGTATTTCACAACGTCGACAATATCAAGTACTCTATGTGAGACAGTGAACATTAATAAATATAAAACATTGAACCTAAAGACAGTGTAGATATTAATTTATTGATGCTGAAATTTTCCTACAAAACAGTCAACAAGTTTTTGTTTTAATGATCAATTTTATGAACAGATACATGGTACTCCGATGGGGTCCCCCCTTTCACCTATTTTAGCAGATTTAGTCATGGACGATCTTGAAACACAGTGTTAAGCTCATTACAATTTGATATTTCAGTTTATTATAGGTATGTTGATGATATTTTTGCTGTAGTACCGCGTACTGAAATTGACACTATTTTGACTACATTCAATAGTTATCATCACTGTCTACAATTTACGCATGAAATTGAAACAAATAACAAGATTAACTTTCTAGACACAACGGTTATTAGAAACGATGGGAAACTTATGACTAATTGGCACCAGAAACCCACCTCCTCTGGTAGATATTTAAATTATTATTCTAATCATCCGTTCAAACACAAAGTTAACACCATTAACAACTTAGTCGATCACGCTATTTTGTTATCTGATGACCGTTTCCATAATAAGAACTTACATATTGTTAAGGGAATCTTGTCTAATAATTGCTTTCCTATGACGATTATCGAGCGATATATGTATAAGAGAACATGTTTTTTGAAAAGTTCTCTTAACGTAGCTAACAAAAATAAAGAATTTGATATTTCTTCTTGTATTTTAATACCGTACATTAAAAACGTAAGTGATACTATTGCGAGATCTATTAAGCGTTATTTACACTATACCGAAAAAACTTGATAATGTAATTAAACGCGGAAAAGACAAATTGCCTAAAGCGGATATGACCGAGGTGGTATATAAGATCGACTGCATTGATTGTGACGCCACATACATTGGACAGACTAAAAGACACCTAAATACTCGAATAAAAGAACATATGAATAACATAAAATTACATATTAGTAACCAAAGCGTTATAAGTAAACATAGAAATGAATATTTACATGACTTTAAATGGACAACCTTTAATATTTTACATCGTGAAACACATACTAGGAAAAGAGAGATAGCTGAAATGTTTTATATAAAAAAATTTAACAACACGATTAATGTTTGGAGGGTGTGTTCAAGTCTCCTCCTAAAGCGATAGTTGCTACTTTATTCGAATCTAAAAATGGACTGTATCGAGCAATTTTACACGCGAAGGGTATAAGACTTAGCGGCTCGCGAATAGAAAATCGAGAATGAATTTCGGTAATAATTTGCAAAAGCGACAAGCGACAAAAGCGCGGCACTGAATTAATTGATATCAAATCATTAGCGAACGATAGCGACTCACCGCACGGTGCATACCTGGGATCTCGCTGTTCGGTCCTCGTGGTTCCTCGAAACTTTAGATTCTCGTCCTTCTTAGCTTTGATTCCATGCAGCAAAGCTATCAGGCAAGGTAAGAGCTCATGCAAGCAAGCAAGCAGAAATTTTATGCGTAATTGTCGACAAAAGATCGGGCATCCACAATGCGAGAGCTCCGTGTCGCAAGTGAGTACGAGAGCGGTCCGTGCGAGAGTGAGTTCCAATCGTCTCCCTGCAAGCGTGTAGCAGACCCAGCAAAAAGCTCGCAAATTCTTCACGAGGTATCATCGGTGGATCGACGATGGCAGCACCGATAAGTGAGTCGAATTATTGATTACACAGCCGATCGCGATCCACCGACTTCTCGTGACAATCGATAACATATAGTAAATCTATATTAATTAACCTTACATCTAAATTATTTCTAATTACTTATTAATTAACTAAAGTGAGCGCCAAACAATTAACCTACATAAAGACACAGAGAATTTAAACCCTATTTATGATAGAATAATAAAGGATGTCTAACTTAGTTCGTTTTTTATCATCTATACGAAACGTTTAGTACAGAGAGAATTGTAACATGTTAAAAAAGAAAAAATTTTAAGTAAGGTATGTTTTAATCATTTACTTTATAATAATTGTTGTTTTTAACTTGGTTTGCGCTATGCTTTTATAAAAGGATTTTTTCTATATGTATTATCCTTTAATTTTAGACTTGATAAGGACCTGAACCAAAGGTCGAAACGTAGTCTGTATATTTATATATGATATCGAATTAATAAAGATCAATTAAGCCAGTTGGGTCGTTTACAATAATTGCTTAATTTTATAATTTATATATAATTATATATATTACTATATTAATATATAATTTTATAATTTAAAATATATGTATATAATTTTTATAAAGTATAAAAATTCTCTTAAAAATTTTTTTTTATTGTTTAAGAATATATATGTAAAAAAAAATATTTTTTTGAAAAAATCTATATGATATACGTATATATACGTCTATTGAATTCTAAAATTACAATTAGAAGTAAACTATATTTTTACCTTATTATTGTGTCACAAATCTGATTGATTTTGTCTGATCGTAAATCCCATTTGGCGCCAATTACAGTTTCTTCACAACACCGCATGAGAAAAACAGACTTGTTATTTCAAGTTTTAATTAATGACTGAGTAATAATTCTATTATACTTGTGCACTATATGTATATGTATGGTTAATTTATGTACATTTAATTTTATGTACAAATATATGAAGCATTCCACGTCAACTTAGCCATCTTTATTGCAAAACAGCGACCTTTTTTCATTTTTAATAGCTAAATTTTTAATAGCTGAATTTTCCGAACATTTCTATCTGATACCCCTTATTTTATCTCGATGTGTCAAATATGTGCTTAGCCACATACGAAGGGTTTGGAATTTTGCACGCATAAATTGTATATAACTCAAATAGTTTTTGGTCGGAATCCGAGCTCAGGATGTTTAAAATTCATAATGGCAGATCAATTTTGAGCAATTTTAGTTTCACCATATTGTTAAGCATACATTTGATATTGAGATAGAATAAGGTGTCATTTTTAAACCGTAAAAGATAACATTTTATAACTCCTAGGTTTTAGTGTAGGAATGCTAAGAATAAAATTTAGCTGTTAAAAATGTAAAAAAATTGCTTTTTTTGCAGTAATAAAAGTAGCCTACTTGACATGGAATACTCCATAAGTAGTGATACTATGCCAATTCTAACCCTGGTCCTCTGAGGGGGGCGCGGGGCGCGGGGGGTTCTCATGGCGAGGGGTATGACGTCACGCGGGACGGGGGTATCTCGAGGGTGCGGGGGGCTGACGTCACGCGGGTGGAGGGGATGTTTCGACAAAGAAGGGGGGGTTTTCAGAGTGCAATATTTGTAGATGGTATCTTTACGACTTTTTTATGAGGGTTCTTAGACATTTTCCCAAAAAGGTATAGAACAAGCGCCGATGTCCGGCTGCTCAAACTTATCAACGGAGCGTTCTAGAGTCCATTAAAACTATGTTTTTTTCATTTTATGTCCATAAAATCATTAGGATATTATGGAAAGGAATGATGATTTTAGGGCCGACGCTGCGACGAACATGTTGAAACGTGATTTAATAGGCCTCTACCTATTTGCGTTGACGTTCGGCAGCTTTGTACCCTCGCGGAAAATCTCCCATAAAACGGCAGCGAAACATCTTCCTTAATATTTTTTAAGGAAGAATGCAACGTATCGGCGCCAACGTTCGGCTGCTTGTAACAGGAGCACTCTAGAATCCTTAAAACTATATTTTTTTCATTTTTATGGACAAAATGTCCATTAAATGTCCATAAAATCATTAGGATATTATGGAAAGAAATGAAGATTTTAGGGCCGACGCTGCGACGAACATGTCAAAACATTATTTATAGGTGCAAATGTAAAAGCGTTGACGTTCGGCAGCTTTGTACCCTCGCGGAAAATCGGTCGTAAACGAGAGCGAAATATCTTCCTTAATATTTTTTAAAGAAGAATGCAACGTATCGGCGCCAACGTTCGGCAGCTTGCGTCCTTACTCCTCTATCCATAAAACGGCAACGCGACAAGGAAACTACCTTTTGAGATACACCAAATGTTAAAAAGGAGACAGAATTAGGTGAAATATATAAGGAGGATGAGAGCGCGTCAAACCATAGTACGATTTGAAAGCGCATAGATGCAGCGGTGAAAAAAGTTTAATGGTAACTTTCTTGTGTCAGAAGTGTCAGTGGGATAATAGTGAATAAAAGAAATAATGGAGAACATCGAGCAGAACGAACGCGACCTGTTGGAGCGGTCCCGCCAAGTCACCACCTTGGGTAAATATTTTGAATGGGCGCTGCGCTGCGAGGAATTGATCAAACAGCTTGAAGGACGCAGCCGTGTCAAGCGTCCGCGACTCTCGATTGGATATAGACAATCTTTGGTGGCTAGAATCGCGCAACTCGAGGGTGCAAAGACTCAATTACAGACACGGTTTATACCTAGTGGTGGTAATTATAGTGGTGACAATAACGTGGGAAGACTCGTTTGGCGAGAGATTGATACGGCGTTCGAGAGCCGCATCTTGACCGGTGCGGTAATAAACAATAATTACATCGAACCTTGTCAATTTCTCGAGGATGCCAAAGACATTGTGATCGAGCACGTGCAGAAAGTGATGCAAAAACACATTAATGTAAAAGTGAACACCGTGTTTAATGGCGAGTTTGTGTCCGGTGATAAACGCGCCAACAAAAGTGTCAATACAAAAAACTATGAACTCTTTCGCACGTCCGATTTACACGAGTGGTACGAGCGCCGCGTTATCGAGTCCACGCTAGCATCGCTAGAAGAGTTTCAAGAACGCGATAGTGGTTGGGCGTTGTCACAAATAATTAACTTGACTATAAATATAAACAAGTATAATTCAATGCGCGCAGGGTGTTATCTAAACTTACCGCGAGAAATTGTGACGAAGAGGACAGTGGTGAACGTGCAGTCTAAAGACAATGCGTGTTCCGCGTGGTCGGTGGTGGCCGCTTTGTACCCCGCTGAAAGACATATGGAACGGGAATTTTCATATCCGCACTATACGACGGTGCTGAATCTCCAAGACATTGAGTTTCCAGTGACCATAAATCAAATTAAAAAGTTTGAACTAGCAAATAATATCTCCATCAATGTATATAGTATTCAGAACGGCATCGTCCCGATACATCTTTCGGAGCAAAAGAAAGATAAACATGTCAACTTGCTGTATGTGCAAGACAGCAACAGCGTCGGACATTTTGCGTGGATCAAGAATCTATCCCGCCTTGTGAACACGCAATTGAGCAAAAATGGTCACAAGAAATATATCTGCGATCGGTGTGTATATTTATTGCAAATTATATATTAAAATATAGTTGTAAATAAAATTGTAATTTTTTTTTTACAGATGCTTGCACTATTTCGGATCGGAGGACAAGTTGCAATCACATACAGTAGACTGCGGAAAGATAAACAACTGCGCTATCCGGTTACCAAGCGATAAAGACAAGTGACTCGGCTTCGACAACTACAACAGAAAGGAGCGACTTCCGTTTGTAGTGTACGCCGACTTGGAATGCGTTTTGGCAAAGACCGAAGAGCGACAAATTATCAACATCACAAGGCATTCAGCATCGCTTATTATATACAATGTTCGTACGACAACTCGTTATCCGCGTATAATTCTCGCCGTAGCGTCGATTGCGTTTCATGGTTCGCCGAAGAACTTAAAAATTTAGCGTTACGTATAAAGACTATTTTAACGACAAATGTTCCCATGATAAATTTAACATCGGACGAGTGGAAAAAATTTCACAGCGCAACGCATTGTCATATGTGCGAAAAACCATTTGTACAAGACGATACACGCGTACGCGATCATTGCCATCTGACTGGACGATACAGAGGTCCCGCGCACTCAAATTGTAATCTAAATTATAAAGAATCTTTTTGTATTCCAATAGTTTTTCACAATTTATCCGGTTACGACGCGCATTTCATTATCGAGGATATAGCTACAGCGTTCGAAGGGGAAATCGAATTACTTCCGATAACGAAAGAAAAATATATTTCATTTACAAAAACTGTTAAATTGGCACAAGACAATTCGAAAAATCATATAAAATTACGTTTTATCGATTCATATAAATTTCTTGCTGCAAGTCTTGATAAATTAGCATCTTTTTTGAATAAAGAGAAACTAAAAATTTTACAATCAGAATTTCAAAATTTACCGACCGAAAATTTCAATTTATTAACACGGAAGGGTGTCTTTCCATACGAATATATAGACTGTGTCGACAAGTTGCAAGATACATGTTTACCGCCGCGCGAATCATTTTACAGTTCTTTGACCGGTGGCACAATATCCGAGAGCGATTACGCGCACGCCGAGAACGTCTGGAACCGATTCTCCCTTCGAACGCTAGGCGAATATAGTGATCTATATTTAAAAATTGATGTCATGTTATTAGCAGATATTTTTGAAAACTTTCGCGATACTTGCATCGCAAGTTACGGACTCGACTCTGCGTATTATTATACTCTTCCCGGGTATACATGGGATGCCATGTTAAAACATACAAATATAACATTCGAATTGCTTACCGATATCGACATGGTTATGTTTATCGAACGGGGTATACGCGGTGGTTTAAGTCAATGTTCCAATAGATACGCCCATGCTAATAACAAGTACATGCAATCGTATGATCCGTCGAAACCATCATCATATTTAATGTATTTAGATGTAAATAATTTGTATGGATGGGCAATGTGTCAACCGTTGCCTTACGCCGATTTTCGATGGGTCGACGACATATCTAATTTTGACATATCATCTATCACGCTCGATTCGCCTATAGGCTATATCCTCGAAGTAGATTTAGAATATCCGCAATATCTTCACGACATGCACACTGACCTACCGTTTTGCCCGACACGTGACAAGCCGCCCGGCAAGCGGGAAGATAAGTTACTCGCAACGCTTTACGATAAAAAGCGTTACGTGATACACTACCGCAACCTGCAGCAATGTACGCGTCACGGCCTTCAAGTTACAAAAATACATCGCATATTACAATTCACTCAATCCACATGGCTTCGCGGTTACATTGAACTTAACACACAATTTAGAACGCAAGCGAAAAATGATTTCGAAAAAAATTTATACAAATTAATGAACAATACGGTATTTGGCAAAACGATGGAAAATGTACGTAATCGTGTCGATGTAAAATTATTGACAAAGTGGAACGGACGATACGGAGCAGAGGCAATGATAGCGAAACCAAATTTTCATAGTAGAAGCGTCTTTTCGGAAAATTTAATTGCTGTAGAATTACGTAAACTTGAGGTGAAATTTTATAAATCAATCTATGTCGGCATGTGCATACTCGATATCTCTAAAACGTGTTTGTATGAATTTCATCACGAGTACATGTCACCGCTCTATCGTGACAGATGCCGGATAATGTACACCGACACAGATAGTTTAATATACCATATTAAATGCGAAGACGTGTATGAAAATATGAAACGCGATATCGCTAGATTTGATACGAGCGATTATCCAATTGACGCGTACGGTATACCGCTTGTGAATAAAAAAGTACCGGGTCTAATGAAGGATGAAAATAATGGCGCGATAATGACCGAATTCGTCGGGCTTAGAGCAAAAATGTACGCTTTGCGAGTGAATGGTAAAAATGATACAAAAAAAGTAAAAGGTGTTAAGAGTAACGTTGTCGCGAGAACGATAACATTTGACGATTAATTATACGCGATGCCTGAATGACGAGATTGAAATGACACATCAGCAGTCATGTATTAGATCGAAATTGCATGAAGTATACACCATTCGCGAGACGAAAATTGCTCTGAGTCCATATGACGATAAGCGGTATATCATACCTGATTCGACCGACACATTACCATAGGGACATTACCAGATACCCTTATAAAATATAATGTAATATAATGTGTGTGCGATATAATGTTATGTAACATGTATATGTATTTCATATATTGGAACGGAAAGGATGTATTAATAAAGATTTTGTATTTCAAATATTTCATTGTAATATTTCAAATACTTTTATATGTTGTACACATTATATATTTTTTAATTTTTGAGTAATTAATAAATACAGTTCGTATGAATTAAATTGTATTATCCTTATGTATCCAAGAGTTGTGCGAATTGTCAAATCCTAGTCATTTCACGTAAACCTCGTCACCCCTTCTGCACAGTACTTTCTCCACGAGATATACGTCCGGATAATTCGAGCTATGCAACTCGTGCTCGTAAAACGCTCCAGCGACAGATGTTTTGCGATAATCCTCGAGTAGATAGGTTACGGGATTAGTACGCTGCACTTTAACAATTTTAAACACTTCGGTTGTCCAATTTGGTGTGTAACCCTTCTCAAAAAGTTTCTTGTACTTGCTAACGCGTACCGGGTCACCTACTTTGAACTTTGCCGGAGCGGCAATCTTTATGTTATTATATACCGTTTTTAAAAGTTTATCAGCTATCGCGGGGGTGACGTCGGCGGGTCGCATGCCGATCGTTCGATGCTTGCGCGCGTTGTAATCTGATACGAGTTCCGACAACGCGTCGATCCACTTGTAAGTTCCGTTCAGCGTAAACATCTTCCACATGTCGTTCTTCAGCGTGCGATTGAATCGCTCGACGACCGATGCCTTCAATACCGAATATGTAGAATAGTGATTGATGTTATGTTTCCGTATAAGCCGTTGCACGTCGGCGTTATAAAATTCTTTCCCCATATCGGTTTGCATGTTTCTCGGGCATCTCTTGCTATCTCGAATTATCTCGGCGATAGCGTCAGCCGTCTCGCTTCCACCTTTACTCTTGAGTGGAATGGCCCACGCATGCTTGCTCAACACATCGATGACGGTGAGTATGTAGTGGTAACCTCTGTTGAAACGTGAGTACGGACGCATCTCGACGATGTCAGCTTGCCACAGGTCATCGTATCCCCGCACTATGACGTGTCTTCGGAGAAAATTTTTCCTTGCCGGCGCGTGCAGTTCGTTCACCAACTGCCGTTTCTCCAAACTATGTTGTTTCTTCGCTTCGTCGGTTTTTCTCGATCGCCGTTTGTCGCTCGTTTTATGATTCATTTTCGTTTGTCGTTCTTCAATAGCCGTTCTTAAGCCGTTCCTGACCCGTTCGTAGCCGTTCTTGACCCGTTCTTGAGCCGTTCGTAGCCGTTCTTGAGCCGTTCATAGTCGTTCTTGACCCGTTTTTGAGCCGTTCGTAGCCGTTCTTGACCCGTTCTTGAGCCGTTCGTAGCCGTTCTTGACCCGTTCTTGAGCCATTCATAGCCGTTCTTGCGTTGTTTACTTCCGTTCTTGACCCATTCGAAAATCGTTCTTGATTCGTTCGCTGCCTTGTTCACAGTCGTTTCTAACCCGTTCGTAGCCTTTCCTGACCCGTTCGCAGCTGTTACTGACCCGTTCGCAGCCCTGCTTGAGTTGTTTGTAGCCTTGCATGTAGCCATTAATGACTTATTCATAGCCTCGTTCGCAGCCCTGCTTGAGTTGTTGGGAGCCTCGTTCGCTGTTGCTAGGCCGTTCATAGCCTCGTTCGCAGCTGTTGTTAGGCCGTTCACTACCACTGCCACTCATTGTAGTTAGATAATAGTTCGATAATCCTTCGTAGCTGATCGATAATTGTTCGTAGCCGTTCGATAACCCTTCGTAGATGTTCGATAACCGTTCGATAGCCGCTCCTAACCCGTTCACTGCTGCTCATTCAGGTTGATAGTCGCTTCTGAGTTAGCGTTAGCCGCGCGTTGAAGTTCGTTTATCACAATCTGTATTGCCCGCACATCCTTCTCGAACGAAGTCAGCTTCTCATCTGATTCTTTCTGTTGATTCATCAATCTTTTAACCCAGGATTCCACATACAGTTTGTTGACGGCATCAGTGTCAGCCTCAGGTTGCGCTACACGACAAATCTTCCGCGACCTTGCGTCATAGTCCGTAATGACGCGACACAGAGCGTTTTCGTGCACATAACTTTTCACCAATCTATCCCAAGAACCGCTTGTGCCGGTTGCATCATTTCTTGGTTCGAATAATCCAAATTTGTTGATAGGCATTTTTTTTCCCGATACGAGTGACGCTGATCGACTGATTAGATTTGTCGAGACACCATTCAATTTATAATAATGCCTGCTTCGCGAAGTTCCTCGATGATCGATAGGATCTCATTGTCGTGAGCGTTGTGGCCAGCTCGGCGCGAAGCGTCCAGCAATCGTACCCGATCCACTAGCTCGTTGGGGTCATCCCAGTGTATGTAATCGATTTTATTGTCGGTTAGCGCCATCGCGTGAGGCATGAATACTCCTTTTCCAGATTTTTTCTTTTCAATCGATATCAATGGTGCGATTATATGTTTGTATTTGTATCCCCTGTTGCTTCGTAATTGGCCTTGTGTGTCATAATTGCATTTATTCGTCGCCAATAATATGCTCTTGTATTTATGCATATCATCCTCCGTGTAAATGTCATCATCGGGAATTCTCTTGAAGATCAACTCGAATAATCCTGGTGTACCAATGTACCTCACTTTGTCTATAATTATAGAGTCATATTTGTCAATGTCGAATCGTTTGTTACCGAGACGCATTTCATCCTTGTCGAAATAGACACCGTACACGTGATCGATTTTCCTTTCTTTGTCGCCACCGAGGAGAGTGCTCATGTACTCTTGTCCCAGTGGTCCCAAGTGCTTTCGCAACATTTCTTGACCTTCCAGCGTTTGTAATGTGTTTCGAACAAACGATGTTTCGAGCGTGCTGCCCGAGGTTTCGAAAACATTTTCGTTTGCGAGTGTTTCGGGTATCATAGGTTGTACGATTCTCGTTGTCGCGAACGGTGTAGAGGTTATCATCAGTTCATCCAGTAAAGCATCCGATGTACGCGGTGTCGATTCGGGTTTGACCGTTTCCCCTTTTTCGGTGTCGCATCATCCTTCTCCTCTTCCTCCTCCTCCTCCTCCTCCTTGTACCGCTTGATGGGTAAGATTTTAATCTTTGCGGTACTTTCCGGCTCATTTTTCACTACGATCGAGTTGTCGACAATCTTTTGTAGCGGCTCAATAATAGGTCTAAAATGGGTCTTGACCGCGATATCGTCATCGATCTTACAGGTCTTCAAAGCGCGATGTTTCTTGCGGATTGATTCACTCGTTTTCGCAATCTCCTTCGCTATCTTTTCATGCTCGCGAATATTATCGCTCTCAGCCATGTTGGCAGAGTGTCGAACGCTCGTGTTTCACCTCTCTCGACAGAACATCGGCAACGACTAATTGTTTTGCGGTATCGCGAAAACGTTAAATCCGTTTCTGTATCGGCCGTTCGTAAGTGAGCTATCCTTATCTATCACTAGAAATCCATACTTTTGCTGCCAACAAGTACGACATAATTCACTGAAATCCTCGTATGACATGTCGGTATTCACGTGATCATTGTACACGTGTTTCAAGTTGGTACCGTCCTGTTTAAACAAGATTAGCAGGTTTGCGTTGTCGCGTATAAAATGTTTCGGTATTCTTGCGTATGTCTGACAGAGATAGAAGCAGTCGACGTTCGAGTGGCGTCCCATTGAAAAGTATTCTCTTATCGTATTTTGTTTGTCGCACGCCACATCATCGAAAACGAAAATCGAGTTTGGATATGCTTCGCTCGGTGGAATGAAGTCACTGTTATTGGAGAATGTAAAATAGCCGATTTCATCGATCGACGTCAACAAATTCTCCAGATACCGATATTTTGGCTGTTGCAGCGACTTTGATTACACGTACACGTTTTCAAAGCGGATGCCGTGCGGGCTTTCTATCAAACTAATCAACACGTTAGTTTTACCGCAATTCGAGGGGCCGCAAACAATCGCGCGTATAGTAGTCGGCAGTATCGTACCGTGTCTCCGCGCATCTCCGCGTTGTCCCCCATCGATCATAATCTGGCGTCGTAATTTGTCACGCGTATTGCGAAAGGTTGTCGCATAAAATTCATTTTCACACTCCTGACTGGATCGAACGTCTGCCTATTTATAGCTGCGCGGAACCGCGAATTGCTCAGTAACGAAAAAATGTTTGTCTTGCTATCAAGTCCTTACGATATTTGTAATTTGAGCGCCGAACAGCTACAATTTGTGTCGAAAACAGTTTTATTGCGAATGTGCGGCAATTACGTCCACTGCGTGTGGGACAAGCTTCCGGAATATATAAAGGCGGATTTGGAGGTTGAAACCTATCGCCGCTGTTTCGAACATTACAATCGACCGTGGCAGCGAACGCACATTGACGGTCCAGCGCCGATGATAAAAGATTGCAGCGAATGTCAACGAAAATAGGTAGAAGCTTAAATCTCGCGATAAACGCACTTCCGATCGAATTCCATATCCCCGGCTATCAGTTTTGCGGCCCGGGCACGCGACTACAAAAGCGATTAGCCAGAGGCGATCGAGGTATCAACCCATTGGACGCGGCGTGCCGTGAACACGATATAGCTTACTCTCGAAGCAACGATCTCATCGAGAGACACGCGGCAGATAGGATACTCGCCAAGGAAGCGCAAACTCGCATCATTGCGAGAGATTCGACTCTCGGTGAGAGAGCCGCCGCCACAGCTGTCTAGGCAGCGATGAAAGCTAAGACGAAGTTCGGTATGGGTCTGAAGATGACAAAGACGAAGACGAAGAAAAAGATGGCGAAGAAACGAATACTTCCGGTAGCGAAACGTGGAGGTGTATTGCCGATTCTACCAATGTTGAGCGCGCTCGGATCTCTGGTCGGTGGAGCGGCTGGTGTAGCAAAGATGGTGAACGACGGAAAAGCTGCACAACGTCAGTTGCAAGAGATGCTACGTCACAATCGCGCCATGGAAGGTCACGGATTGTATCTCGCTCCGTACAAACACGGACGAGGAGTTTCAACGAGAAAAAGGGATAAAAAAAACGTCAAAGAGACGCTAAAAATGCCGCAGGGCGTAACTACCAACATACAATTGCTACAACTGGCAAAACGTATGCACATTCCGTATTTTAGAGGTGTTTTCCTGCGTGATTCATTACCGATCGGTGGTATATATCGAAACGAGAGCGGCATCGTAAATTTGGATAACGCTAAAGGATCGGATACTCATTGGGTAGCGTATGCAAAGAGGGAGGATCGCGCTATATATTTTGACAGTTTCGGCAATCTTCGACCGCCGAATGAATTGGTGCGATATTTAAATGTGACAAAGATACAATACAATTACACACCTGTTCAAACTTACAATCAAAGCATCTGTGGACAATTGTGCTTACAGTTTCTCCGAGCGGTCAATGCACGTGAATTTAAAGACTGACATTGCGCTATTTAACTCAGTATTCGTTTAACAATTTTGTCAACATGTCTATGACATTCACATTGACCGGGAAGAGTAGTGTTCTCGCGGTAAACTACTTTCCCGCCGTAGATTTGAGCGACGATGAATACGAGTTAGGTCTAGCGGATTTTGAAACTTATCATACGATATCAAACGTGAATTCCTCGAATAATAAATTTTACTTTGGCAAAGATGACGCGGAAATTACGATTCTCGAGGGATCGTACGAGCTGCAAGCGATACATGAGTTTTTGAAACATGCAATTCTACGAAAACGTCCGCGACACGCTGTTCGTGACGATGATAAAAAACACGCTGACATCACGCATATTCGGACGAATGACGACGGTGACTTTGAAGATGGAGAATATCCGATAGTGCTCCGCGCTAATTATAATACGATGAGGAGCGAGATCAAATGCGCCTACAGAATGAATTTTAGCAAGCCTAACAACATTGGATCGCTGCTGGGATTCTCGAACCGTATACTGCAGCCGCGAAAATGGTACCAGTCAGACATGCCGATTAATATTATCAACGTGAACATTATCCGCGTAGAATGTAATGTGACCGCGGGCGCGTACAGCAACAGCAAACTCATTCATACGATACATGAATTTTCACCGAGGGTACCACCAGGATATAAGATATCGGAAACACCGGCGTACATCATTTACCTGCCGATCATCGTGCGGAGCATTACGGATTTAACGTTACGCGTTGTCGACCAGGACAGACGATTGCTGATTTTCGAGAAGAGATTACCATTAGATTGCACGTACGACGACGACAGCGATAACGTACGTGTGCGGCGTATGAGATGCTCGTGTTGAACGGATCGAAAGACACGAAAGATAACACAATCTTTATGGAACTAACGACAACAACAATGTCGACATTCGCTAATATCTAATCACCCGGTTGCACTAAGAAAAAGAAACTGAACGCATCAAACGTTGCGTTTTTGCAATCTTTGGGATTCGCGGTGCGAAACATCTGAACAATGACCGACATCCTCAACATCGGAGACGAGCCAATCTTCGACGATCGCATTGTCAAGATCGAGACTCACACGTACAACCCGTTCGCTAACACAACATTCGGACACAGTGATGAGATAAGAATACCCATACAACAACAGGATCTGTATACGTTGCCGTATGAGAGTTTCCTATACATCGAGGGAGAACTAAAGATAAATAAACCAACCGAAGTATCTGCTGTGATACTGGGAAATAATTGTGTCGCATTCATGTTCGATGAGATTCGATACGAACTCGATGGCGTGGAGATTGATCGCAACAGAAACGTGGGAATAACAAGTTTGCTCAAAAACTATGTAACGATATCATCCGATAGAAGCGTGATTATGAGAAACGCCGGCTGGACTGATCCGACTACTGCGAATGGAAACTTCAATTTTTGCGTACCGCTCTACATGTTATTGGGATTTTGCGAGGATTACAGACGAGTGGTGATTAACGCTCGTCATGAGTTAATCTTAATACGATCGCGCAACGACAACAATTGTCTGGTTGGAGATTCGACGCTGGAGCCTGTGATCAACATATTCAAAATACAATGGCGAATGCCACATGTGTTATTGAGCGAGATTAACAAACTGTCGATGCTGCGCGCTCTGGAAAGCGGACATTACCTCAGCATGGGTTTTCGCTCGTGGGATCTGTATGAGTATCCGCTATTGCAGCGTACAACCAAGCATTCATGAGCCATTAAGACAGCGACTCAGCTGGAGAAGCCACGATATGTTATCTTCGCTCTGCAGACAGGTCGGAAAAACATCATGTCTGAGGATATGAGTCGATTCGACGATTGCAAGATGACCAATGTGAAACTCTATCTGAACTCGGAATGTTATCCGTACGACGATATAAATCTGGATTTCGATAAAAACAGATGGTCGATTCTGTACGATACGTATGCGCGTTTCTGTAAGAACTATTATGGATACGAGTATCTCGAGCCGAGTCTCACCGTCTCAATGTTTCTACGTAACGGTCCGTTCGTGATCATCGATTCTTCTCGACAAAATGAATCGGTCAAGAGCGCAACCGTGGATGTGAGATTGGAATTCGAGTGTAAGGAGAATGTGCCGATGAATACCACTGCGTACTGTCTCATCATACACGATCGCGTGATCCAGTACAACCCGTTGACCAACGTTGTTCGCAAAATCACCTAAATGCACCAACAATTTAGAGAAAGGGGGAAGCATAGCAGAATATAAATCAAAGTGTTATGAGATGGTTGTCATTCTTCTTTTTAACTTCGAAGAGAGAAGCATCGAAGAGAGAGAGAGAGAGAGAGAGATCTCGTCATGTCCGTACCAACGTTTGTGGATCTACAGGGGTTTATCCTCAATAAACAATTCATTGTAAAGGAAGCGGCAATCCTAAGAAGAGGATTTATTTTATCACATTATTTTTTCGCATGTCTTGTACCATGGGGTGTGCTCATAAAATCGGAGAGACACCAACCCTCATGGTTGACTCAAAATCATCATGGATTACAATGGAAAGATGGAAACGTTCCATATAGCATGGCTCAGCGTTTGATTACAACAGCTATCGTTGGTGGACCACATGAAGAAGAAGAAGAAGAAGAATCTTTTCTCGTATATGTAAAAGGACTTGAAAAGCGAGAATGGTTAGCCGATATATTGGATGATGCGGGAAACGGTTTCATTATTGAGACCTTGGATGCTGATTACGACGATATCGAGTCTCTAAATAATCTAGATGTTAAAAACACTATGCGGTGTGGAAAACATGTTAAGAATTGCGCATTACAAAATGTATTCAAAATATTTAACTGGTGGTCGCAACGCCAGAAAGAATTGCAAGATTTGGAAAAATAAAATATTTAAACATTAATGTTTTATTTCTTATTCCCCCTCCTCATTCCTTCCCTCGCGAGTCGTTTAAGAATTCTTTTTATCCGAGCACCGTCTCTCCCTTCTCCTAAATTTCAGAGCGCCAATAGTATTCTAGAATCTCCCACCACATTTACCCCACTACTTTGAAAAATAAGTGTGACGTATATTCTTAATTTTATACGATCAATGTTGCGTTAACCGTTCGTGCTGGTGGTTCACTTTTAAAATCTGGAAATATGTACTACGCTGAAAGAAGCAGTGGCTCCGGCAGACGTGTGAATAATTACGTACCGAGTCGTGATGACACTCCATCGTTTGAGAATAAATGTGACGAGTAAGTTTTATTTAACTTCTTTCTATCTTTATATTTTTTTTTTACAAATTGTATTATTTTTAAACTAATTTCGTTTTTACAGCATTTTGTTGGAGCGTCGTGCTGTTCGTATACTAGGCAGGCGATACGCATTGACAGCTACCGAGTTCAAATTCCTCGCAATTGGTATCAACGTCCACCGAGTTACGTGGAGATCGTTATAGGAGATCATCGAGGAAAGGAACTGATACTATCTCTCGAAGCGTGGAAGGGACTCTACGAGCAACGTCACAATATCCAAAATTTTCTTCGGAGCGACTCGAAAGATGTCCACAGTTTTATAAGCGTTGGAACACTAACAGTGAGATTTCATACGATTAACGACGTCAAGTTAATAAATCTTGAATCTTCAAATGTACGCATGATGATGATCGAATCGACGTTACACCATATGTTCGATCTCGATCCATGCATTGATGTAACTTTTGACCGATTGGTTAAAATTACCGATACAGTCGATATCAAGTTTACACAATTTTCAAATATCGCGTCCAATGTAACGAATCCTAAAGAAGTATCAAATGTAATACGCGCTAGCGACGCCTTCAACAAGCATCAGCTCATCGATTGCGAGCTGGCAGCTTTAGTTTTTAGTCCATAATATGTAAGAAAAAAAAATATTTAAAAGAAGAATAAAGAGTTTTTAAGTCTAAATTATGATGTAATTTCTTTGTATGCATTTCCAATCCGCACTCTTTCCCACCCGTAAACAGTTCCCTAGCTCTTATACGTATAGCTCCCCAATAATTGCGTGGTCCTTGCGGGGATGACGTCATGCGGGGAATGGGACCGCGAGGCTAGAGACCGAGAGGCTAGGGACCGAGAGGCTAGGGACCGAGAGGCTAGGGACCATGAGAGAGGTAGCGCGAGAGAGATAGCGCGAGAGAGAGATGACGCGAGGCGCAGCGAGGAGAGAGAGAGAGAGAGAGAGAGAGAGAGAGAGAGAGAGAGAGAGAGAGAGAGAGAGAGAGAGAGAGAGAGAGAGAGAGAGAGAGAGAGAGAGAGAGAGAGAGAGAGAGAGAGAGAGAGAGAGAGCGAACGCGAGAGACAGAGATAGCGAGAGGCGCACGCGAGAGATGATGCAGCGAAGGAGAGCGCGAGGTGTTCGCAAGAAAGAGAATTTTTTTTTTTTAAATAATGTTTTTTTTCCAATATTAATAATAATAATTCTTTTATAATAATATTCTTAATATAAATAGGAGGAAAGAGAGGAATTATTCTAACGTAAAATATTAAGGATTCTATCATGAAGATTCATTAATTTATGGATTCTAGAGTGCTCCGGTTACAAGCAGCCGAACGTTGGCGCCGATACGTTGCATTCTTCCTTAAAAAATATTAAGGAAGATGTTTCGCTGCCGTTTTATGGGAGATTTTCCGCGAGGATACAAAGCTGCCGAACGTCAACGCAAATAGGTAGAGGCCTATTAAATCACGTTTCAACATGTTCGTCGCAGCGTCGGCCCTAAAATCATCATTCCTTTCCATAATATCCTAATGATTTTATGGACATAAAATGAAAAAAACATAGTTTTAATGGACTCTAGAACGCTCCGTTGACAAGTTTGAGCAGCCGGACATCGGCGCTTGTTCTATACCTTTTTGGGAAAATGTCTGAGAACCCTCATAAAAAAGTCGTAAAGATACCATCTACAAATATTGCACTCTGAAAACTCCCCCTTCTTTGTCGAAACATCCCCTCCACCCGCGTGACGTCAGCCCCCCCGCACCCTCGAGATACCACCGCCCCGCGTGACGTCATACCCCTCGCCGTGAGAACCCCCGGCGCCCCGCGCCCCCCTCAGAGGACCAGGGTTAGAATTGGCATAGTATCACTACTTCCATATAATATATATATGTTTATATTTGATTATATTTATGAAGTTTTTTTCCCAAATTACATTAACATCTAAATTTGTTAAGCATTAACATCTAAAGTTGTAACTAAAAATGATCTAAATAATAAAAAATAAAATGATATAAATATATAAAAAAATTAAGTTATATTGTATATAAATAACTAATATGAAATTATATTAATAGTTGTAGATATCAATATTACAAACAAAACCGTGCACAAACATTATATCAATATATTACTGAAAAATATTGTTTAATTTACTGAATGCATATTAGATTCTAAATTTATACTTTAAGTTAAGTTTGAAAAACTTCGTTATATATACAATATATGTATATACATATATATACATATATGTATACGTATAAAATATCTACTATAAATATAAATGTATACACACATATATATTTTGCAATATGTAAATTTCATTATTAAACTCATTAAAGCTTATTTTAGATCTAGATAATCTCTAATTTGCGACATATTTTTGATACAGAATTTTATTATATTTATGAGATTTTACATATTGTGTAATATTGCAAACATTTAAACTAGTATATACAAAATATATATTCAAATATACATATGTATATATGAATTAAAAACAAACATGTTTATGTTGTAAGAAATCATAATCTATACTTAAGATCTAATACTAATCTATATTCATGATACTTAAGATAAAATTCTATCTAAAATTTCATGCGTCACATCTTAATGTATATGTGTATTCTGATTAGAATATTATAATATCACGGTCTTACATACAGGTGTGGAAACGATGGTGATGGGGGATGTTCCTCTTAGTGTGAAGTTGTTTATAATTCACTTCATAAACACGAAAGTCGCAACAATGTAGGAAAATACAATTGGTTAGAAAAAAAACCATAAGATGTTAGAGAAAGACATTAACTACACTCGTCAACAAAATTAACGCATATGTATTTTAAGTCAAAATTTCACATAATTTCAAATAAGCATAACTCCGCTAAAAATGATCGTATTTGAAAAATTTTTTTTTACTGTCAAGCTTGAAGTATCTACTTTAAAAACCATTTGTCAGATTTTTAATTTATCCTCCCCCCCCCGTACGCCACTGCTTCAAAAGTAAGGACGTATTTTGTCTCTAAAAAATTGCGTACTTTGACGCACTCCACGCGGTGAAATAATTTTTTTTCGCAAATCTTATCATAACTATCGTAAAATGTGGACTTTTTACTACAAATTTAAAAAAAAAGCAAAGTTCGTACGATTTTTTTTCGCGGAGTTATTACATATGAAAGTTACCCATACATTTTTTCCATTTACCGCCAGCATTAGTATTACCCGACACGCACACGAGGTTGCTGGTTGAATTTGGCGCATAGTGTGTGTGTGTGTGTATGCGTCCACGCGTGCGTGCTTGCGTGTAAATTTGGGCTCAAATTCCTCAAACAACAATTAGAGCATGCATTAATATGCGTGAACGTATAGAAGAAGTAATCTGAAGACGAGGCGGGAACACACAATTTTGAATGAGAACATTCCTACATTTCCCTCCCCTAACCATACACACGCATGCATACACACGCACACACGCACACACGCACACACGCAAACATACACACACACACACACACACAGCAGAGAGGGTTTGAAGTCATTAAATGGAAAAAATATATGGGTAACTTTCATATGTAATAACTCCGCGAAAAAAAATCGTACGAACTTTGCTTTTTTTAAAAATTTGTAGTAAAAAGTCCACATTTTACGATAGTTATGATAAGATTTGCAAAAAAAAATTATTCCATCCTGTGGAGTGCGTCAAAGTACGCAATTTTTTAGAGACAAAATACGTCCTTACTTTTGAAGCAGTGGCGTACGGGGGGGGGAAGATAAATTAAAAATCTGACAAATGGTTTTTAAAGTAGAGACTTCAAGCTTGACAATGAAAAAAAAATTTTTCAAATCCGATCATTTTTAGCGGAGTTATGCTTATTTGAAATTATGCGAAATTTTGACTTAAAATACATATGCGTTAATTTTATTGACGAGTGTATAAAAAAAGATCGAAAGTTTATTTCTGTCTCTTTCCCAATCGTACTTCCCTAAATCGCGACTTTAGCGACCATGAAGTGAATTAAAAATTACATCATTAAGAAGACCACACCTCCCACCCAATAAAGTTTGAGTTCGTTTCCAGACATGTATACATATAAGACCGTGTCTGATATAGATTTTATATATGTTGTAAATTTTCATAGTTCTTTTCTTATATTATACACATAAAATAAAATTCTGGATTTTGGATTTTGCGGTTGCAAATTATAAATCATTTAAAATAAATTTGAGCTTTGTGCGAATTTTCAATTACAATCAACAAATTTAATAGATATGATATTACGATAAATTATTGCACATTTTTATATATATTTGTTCAAAATATTAATTTTTAATTAATTCTTCAAGTTGGTAACATTATTTAATCTTTAACATATGTGTATATTGCATCTTTCGTTTTCTTTTGTAAAACTTCTAATTTTTTTTTTACTTTATTATAATATCCAATATTTTCTGTAAGATCTCGTCTCTTATAATAACAAAAAATCACCCATTGCAAACCCATGTAGAATCCTATAAAAAATTACCCATTGCAAACCCATGTAGAATCCTATAAAAAATTACCCATTGCAAACCCATGTAGAATCCTATAAAAAATTACCCACTGCAAACCCATGTAGAATCGTACTAGAAAAAATAATGATATCAAAAAAATTGCGTTATGTTAAGATAGAAACTTATACTATTGAAAAAAAAATTGAAGTTGCAAACTCATATAGTAATTATCCTTCACGTTGAAAGTTGCAAACCCATATAGAATCGTATATATATAATTATTCACGCTGGAAGTTGCAAATCCATGTAGAATCGTATAATTATAGACCTCTCTTCACGTTGGAAGTTGCAAATCCATATAGAATCGTATACAATTATAAACATCCCTTCACGCTAGAAGTTGCAAACCCATGTAAAATCATAATATATATTACTAAAAATACAAAAGAGAATAAAATTAAAAAATTAATAAAAAAATTAAAAACAATAAAGTAATAAAAAATTAAAAGTTGATACAAAAAAAATTAAAAAATTTTAATTAAAAAACTTAACGCTGCTAAATTTTACAATATGCTAGTTAATTTTTAAATTAAACAATATGCTAGTTCATTGTAATTGTAAAATTTAGCAGCATTAAGTTTTTTAATTAAAATTTTTTAATTTTTTTGTATCAACTTTTAATTTTTTTATTACTTTATTGTTTTTAATTTTTTTTATTAATTTTTTAATTTCATTTTTTTTGTATTTTTAGTAATATATATTATGATTTTACATGGGTTTGCAACTTCTAGCGTGAAGGGATGTTTATAATTGTATACGATTCTATATGGATTTGCAACTTCCAACGTGAAGAGAGGTCTATAATTATACGATTCTACATGGGTTTGCAACTTCCAGCGTGAATAATTATATATATACGATTTTATATGGGTTTGCAACTTTCAACGTGAAAGGTAATTACTATATGAGTTTGCAACTTCAATTTTTTTTCAATAGTATAAGTTTCTATCTTAACATAACGTAATTTTTTTGATATCATTATTTTTTCTAGTACGATTCTACATGGGTTTGCAGTGGGTAATTTTTTATAGGATTCTACATGGGTTTGCAATGGGTAATTTTTTATAGGATTCTACATGGGTTTACAATGGGTAATTTTTTATAGGATTCTACATGGGTTTGCAATGGGTAATTTTTTATAGGATTCTACATGGGTTTGCAATGAGTAATTTTTTATAGGATTCTACATGGGTTTGCAATGGGTAATTTTTTGTTACTGGCGTGCCCATACTTAACGCCACTTTTTACCTTTTTTTAAAAGGTAGGTTTTTATAGGGATATCATTAATTTTTGTATATGATAAAGAAAAGATTTTACGTGGGTTTGCAATAAATAATTTATCATAGGATTCGACATGGGTTTGCAATGGTAATACTTATACGTACAGATTAATTTTAATGTTATTAAATTTTAGTTTAAAAAATTTAGATTTTGATTTAGTATGTAACATTTTGATATACAGGGTGTATCAGACCACCCGTCCACCCCTTTTATTTTGGAAACGGCTCAAAATTATGAAAAACGATGAAATACATGTTTGATTATTTCGAGAAAGTTTTTTAAGGGGGTTTCAATGGTTGTCCCCCCAAGAGAGTGCCCCAGGAAAATCCCAACTTAAAAATTTTTAATGGAACCATCCATATTGTAGTATATCGTTTAAAAGAGCATAAAAAAAGAAAATTTCTGGCGCAAACCGGAGATTGATACGTTGACCCATTCAGAAGTTATTTAGAATGAAAATTCGAAAAAGGCCAATTTCAAAAAATCATAACTATCATTTAGAAAACCATAAAAAATTTAGATTTGACCTTGATGTTATTTTCAGTTCAAAAAAGAAATTTAAGCAACTTATTAAATTCACGTCTTGTTTGAATTTCTTTCTCAAACTTAAAAAGACAAACACTTTTACACCTCAAACGTTTTTTTAGAATTTTTCAAATGGTAGTAATGATTTTTTTTAATTGGCCTTTGTTAAACTTTGATCCTAAATAACTTCTGAACAGGTCAACGTATCAACCTCCGGTTGCGCCAAAAATTTACTTTATTTATGCCCTTTCAAACAATATACTACAATATGGGTGATTCCATTTAAAATTTTTGAGTTGGGGTCTCCCTGGGGTACCTTTTTAGGGGAACAACTATCAAAACCCCCTTAAAAGAGTAGTCCCTCGAAATAATCAAACACGTATTTTTCATAATTTTGAACCATTTCCAAAATAAAAGGGGTGGACGGGTGGTCTGATACACCCTGTATAGTATATAAAATTGTTTTTTTATTGAGTATGTAAGATTTTGATATAAATAGATAATCCCAGCAAACATAGAACATTATAGCAATATTACCGTAATGGTCTGTGTTTGCTGAGAAGGGATAACTGTGATAAGTAATTCGATAATTGATTACTTAACCCTAACAGCACACATGTTCGAAAAACGTTCAAAGTACATCCAGAGGACATCCAGAAGATGTAAAATCTGTGTGTCCTTTGGATGTCTTCTGAATGTCTTTCGGACATATGTGCTAAAATTATTTGAATTTATTGCACAATATTTATAGATATTGTGTGTGATTACATAAAGTTATTTTTTTTCTTCATTTTAACATAAAAGAGAGAGAGTTTTAAAGTTTATTATTTAAATGTATATTTATTTGTGGATGCTAGATAAAAAAGTACTTATTTAAACGACTAATTTTGAATATAAAATTTCTAATTATTATTTATGTTCTCATCGTCATACTTGTATTGTATATTTATATTTATATGACTTCTCTGTAATCTATGATACAAATGTAATAATAAACAAATTATCAATCACAATAACAAATTCTTGACATTAGTTGCATGAAAATCTATTTGTAAGTTAATATTTTAACATTCTTTGACAATATCTTATATTTGTTGTGTATTAGTTTGAATACTTCGTCATTCATATGTATATATTCTCGAAATTTTCTATTTTGAAAGATTAAAACTATTTTTTTTAATAGAATAATAATTATTGGTATTTATTTATATTGAGGAAAGATTTTTTTTTCGTACTCGCTACTCGTCTCACTTTCTTATTTTGCTTTTTTTATACTATTAGAAATATAATTAAACTTATAGATTGTATATTATAAATGTATTATAAATAACCTATATGAGATATTATGATGGATCACATGATCACAGTTATCACGAAGCGCCACGAGCGCAATCTTGTGTCGAACGTTCCAAGCATACACTATTTGACGCACGCGATTGGATACTTGCGTGAATGATGACGACAATAATAATAATGACGTGGACGTTTCTTAATGAAAAATTTTCACTTTGAGACTTTGCATAATGATATCTTTATTTATAAAGCACATAGGGCAAAAATAAAGACAGTTTCATTATATAATGTAAACCCAAGCTATCGATTAAGACTAATAAAAACTCAGTCCGTTCAGCCGTTATTGAAAACTAATAATCTGAGGTCTCAACAACAGGCCCACTCGCGTATAGATACACGAGGTGCCTCGCTGTTGGTGTGGTCGGCTGCGCCCAAACTTAACGCGAGACACTGCCGTGTCTCTTGATATGCAATAATAATTAAAAAAAAAAAAGATTAAAAATTACATTTGGACTGACCACATGCAATGGCCATAGTGCACTGGAATATAGATTCAAATAATTCAATCTCATTTCCATTTAATCCGATCTTTTTCAATTTGTCCGTAAGTATTATAGAGTGTTCGGCAAATATATCAAAAAAGCTTCGTAACATATTTGAATTGAAGCCTGAGACTAATATTTTTCGATGCTTTTTCCATATAGATGCTAAAATAAATATTGCAAAAGAATTATAAAAAGAAGTAATAAAAATATAACATACTATATTAAAAGAAAAAAAATATGTTAGTAAGTGTGTTTTATTTTCTATATTTTTGAAAAGTTGCAGCGTTGCTGTCACAATGTAAATAAACCCTCGTGAAAAAATTTCATATATATTATCAAATATAAAGATATATAATTATATACATTAAACATATTTATATACGTTTTTATATTTCCTTCTTCTTGTATAATCTTTGTCTATTATATACAAAAAATTTTTTTAAAGTAGTTGAACAATAATGAGAAGAATATTTCTTGAATTTTTTTAGAAAAAAGCACAATTCGAAGAAATGAGAAAAACTTGCTCATATATAATTATATATTTTATATATTATATTATCATAAATTTTCTTAATTCTTCAAATTTTACTTTTTCGAAAAAAAAACGATGCAAAAATTCGTTTTATTACTTTTTCTATATATGTAGACAGAGAATGTATAAGAGAAAGAAAACATGTATGGACATATTATATTACATATATACATATAACTATATAAATTTTTATTTGATTGTATTTTTCGATCTTTTTTCTCAAAAATGTTTATAGTTTTAATTAAGACTAAAGTAAATTACACTAAAATAAATAAGAACCGCTTTTCATACCCTAAACATTTTTTTGACCAACCGAGTTACGATATTGAAACTAAACTTATTATATATTTTTCAGAACGAGAAATATATATATATATATATATATATATAGAGAGAGAGAGAGAGAGAGAGAGAGATGATGATGATGATGATGAAGCGTTATTTATTAGGCGCTCCGGGGTAGAATCCCCTAAAGCGCTTAGCAAATTACAATTAAGCTGTTGTCATACATAGTACCAGCGTTTTACAAGATAACATTTGACATAAAATAAAATTAAAAAATAAAGAAATAACATAATACAATAAAATTAAAATAATAAGAAATAACAAAATACAAAATATCAGAAAAGCAAAAAGAATAGAACAAAAAATAATCAGTATGAAGAACAAAGTAATATACCAGCAATATAAGAGAAATATAAAAAATATAAAAATATAATTACAATACATAGCATAAATTCGGAACATATGTTGAGTTTGTCATGCACGTCAGAGAGCAAAATACCTGTAAACAAACAGACACGCAGTCGGAGAAGTCTAAGTGCACCTCACAGAAGGAGTGCTTATTAGACATGCACTGAGCATTGCTCAGCCTGGATTTCGTAGCAGGAAGTCAAACAACGCCAATCTAAACGCACGTGAGTCCGTAGCCAAACGAATCGCAACTGGTATACCATTCCAAGTCTCAGCCGCGAAACTTCTGAAAGACTTTTTGAATAGCTCCGTGCGACATAGAGGAAGGACAAGGCGATCCTCATCCTCATGGGCCCCGAGTGCTACGCGCCATGACGTCTTCACGTGTTCTAAATTCACTATAAAGGTCATCAGGTCTTCTGGTGCGCAGGATGTTGAAAACCAGGCAACCCACAAAGTACTTCTTTCTAGTACTTATTCTGAGCCAACCAAGCCTGCCCAGGTAAGGTGTAATGCGCTCATCCCTTCTAGCACCAAAGACAAACCTGACACAGGCATTGCAGGCTCGTTGGAGCCTCTGATTCTGCTCTCCAGTTATGTCCGTTAAGACAGTACAGCAGTAGTCAAGCAACGGAAATATCAAGGCAGTCACAAGTTGCCTGCGTAGTGGTTGAGGCAGAAAGTGACTGCACAACTTCAGTTGGTAGAGCGTAGCATTGACCTTGGATACTGTTTTCGTAATATGAATGTTCCAGGAAAGCGTTCTCGATATTGTTACGCCGAGATACACTACCGACTCCTTGTACGGGATCATTTCGTTGTTAACCACGATCCGTGGCAGATTCTCGATTCCAATGCTGTTTATGTATCTGGTAGTGCCCAGAATCATCGCAGTAGTTTTGCTTGCGTTCAGCGTGAGTTGATTATCCACAGCCCAGTTTGCAATCCTGCTAATGTCCTCGTTCATCCTGAGGATGTTACTGTCAAGTTCCCTAGGCTCAGCATGCAGATAGACCAGAAGGTCATCGGCATAGAAGCAATACTTACTGTGACCTAAAACATCCCTGAAGTCACATAGGTACAGTGCAAATAATAACGGCCCCAGAACCGAGCCCTGTGGCACTCCCTTGGTTATGGTCTTCATGGCAGAAATATTACCCGAGATAGAATCCCGAACTGCCTGCTTACGTTGGCTGAGGTAGGCGCATAACCACCTTAACGATGCACATGAGAAACGCAGATGTCTAAGCTTGCAGATGAGCAGTTCATGATTAACATTATCGAAGGCCTTGGTGAAATCAAAGAATACTGC